>NW_010553858.1:96711-135426 GCF_000687285.1 Phaethon lepturus | reverse complement strand
TCCTGCTGGATAGTTTCTCTCTACACCAGTCCTTGATTCTCTGATCACTGATACTGTCCAAACAATGTAAAAAATAAAAGTTAAACATTTAAAACTGAATTTCTTTCTGGTTTGTTTCTTCACAGATCCTTGTTGCTTTAAGGCATCTTCATTTCAAAAATATTGTTCATTGTGACCTCAAACCAGAAAATGTGTTGTTGGCATCAGCTGATCCTTTCCCACAGGCAAGTAGAAAATGCCCTTTCTTAAGATAAATTGTTCCAATTAGGAAGTGTTAGCAATGATTATTTTATTATCAAACAAAAAAATGACTAGTGACCTCTCTCTAGCTCCTCCAGGAACTACACAGAATTTTTAGATATGAAAAAAATGATCAGTTAAACTTTCCAGAGAAGACATGTTTGAAAATCCTTGCCTTTTGTCATTTGACCATGATATTCAACTAGATTTTAAAGTGTGACCTAACTACTTGTGTGACCGCTTCTAATTTGCTCATCATCACAGCAGAAATTACATATCTGGTTGTTTTGGTCCAGATAAGTGACAATTTGCAAGAAGTCACTGGAAAGACAATTATTTTTCTGAAAGTTGTGGTAGAGCTCATGAAGAACAAGAGCTGCTTCTTTAATTTCATGAATTTAAATGCCAGGTACATTGCAGAGTATTTATATATATTTTCTGGCTCGTTGTATTTCTCATTAAATATCAGCTCCTGTTACCTTTGATCTGCAGCGTTCATCTATAATCTCCTACAACTGCTCATATTCAAAAGGAGCACTATGGATAATTTGTAGATAATACCAATATCAATAATTGGAAAGGAAGGATCTGTACTGAGGTGTTAAGTGAGAATTTTTAAGCAGCTTAATCTGTCGCTCTGAAGAAATCAGACAAGGAAGTTTGCAGAGAGGCAGGGTGTAACTAGGTCCACAATAAAATGAAAGTAGAAGTTCAAGAACTGAATTTTGTCAACTTGTTTGATTTGGGAAAAAGCCATAGGAAGAACAATTTTTCTCTTTGCCTTTTTTTTATGCTATGAATGAATGAGTATTACTTTGTATTACTTTTCACCAAGAGCCTAAACTGTTAGGCCCATCCAAAACTGTATTTTTTTAATTCTAAGCTGTCCTGTGTTACTGCTTTTACTGTGGTTTATTCATGGAGTGAACGAATAGAGGAGATACAACGGACTGGTAATCTTGTCTAACGTCTCAGTGGAATAAGGGTATTCCTCTCAAGGAAGAGTTTCCTTGAAGAAACAGTAGGAGATACATCTTGGAAGTAAACCACGATAAAAGTTCCTCAAGTTTGTATTTGATAACAAAACCAATGTCTGGCTTACTATAGCACTTTTCTTTAAACAGGTAAAACTTTGTGATTTCGGCTTTGCCCGAATCATCGGAGAGAAATCCTTTAGGCGGTCAGTTGTAGGAACGCCAGCCTATCTTGCCCCAGAAGTGCTGAGGAACAAAGGCTATAACAGATCTCTGGATATGTGGTCTGTGGGTGTTATCATTTATGTAAGCCTCAGTGGTACCTTTCCATTCAATGAAGATGAAGATATACATGACCAAATCCAGAACGCCGCTTTCATGTATCCACCTAATCCATGGAAAGAAATTTCTCATGAAGGTAATACCTGTTTGTGGCTGGTTTTATATAAATGCTAAAAAAGAGTAGTTGTATTTTGCTTTTATTTTTTTTTCCCCTGTACATACTGGTAAACAAACAAACAAACAAAAAAATTAAATTTCAAGGTACCATAATGTAAAGTCTCTGTTTTGTGCTCTCAGCAGCTTTAGACATTTCCTGCAGAGGATGGTTAGACTGCATATGGCATAATCCTCTAGTGTGGGATCTCTCTAGGAGGTGTTGAAGGAGGCACCTATAGGTTGGGTTGCTATAGAATCTTGTGGGGAACCTCAGCTGCTGGAACTGGTGTTGTTCTTTAAAGAAGGTAAATTAATTCTATTAAAGATGTCTCTGAACACAACTAGTAGGGCATTTAACAAAAATAACCATTCCGGTTTAGCTAACATTTGTTTTTTCATAACAAACGTTTTCAGGCAGTTTCATTTTCTTTAGGATTTTTTTTTTAAATCATTGTCTTTTTGTCCTTAACTTTTTGCAAGATTGCTTCATAAGTCTTAAAGCAAAGGGAACATAAACATCAGATTCTTCTCGGTTTTTCTGAATTGTGATATCTACCAAATGGAATTAAAATATTAGCATTTACAATTTCCATTACTTACAGTACAGTTTTTCTGGGTTGCAAGTGATTAGTTTAACCGTACTTGTTAATGGTAGCTTTGAGAAATGTGCCTACTGCTTACTATAATATATAATAGCCGTGTAAGATTCTTGGCTGAAAAATGCTTGGAGAGCATTGTCTGTTGTTTTATTTCGGTGGCAGATGAAGTTTGATGAGATCTGTTGGGGAGGAAAAAAAAAAAAAAAAAACCCAAAAAAAAGGCAACTATAAATCTGCACAATTACAAACTGAAGTCCTCCTGAACCTCCACACACTCCTGATATGTAAGCTGACAGAATCTGTTGGCAGCAATGCTTTATCTGGCGCTAGAGATAAGAAAACAGCGATCAACACAGAAGAGGCTGCAAGAAAATTGTCTCCACAAGTTTCTACTGTGGTAGACAGAAGATCAATTTCTACACTCAGAGGTGAAGATTCAGTAGAGCACCTACAGAAAACTCACCTACTGGAGTGTTATCTCTCCTTTCATAGAATCACAGCCTTCATTAAGAGTTAAGGGCTTACCAGGCTGCAAGCCTACAGAAAGGGTGGGAAAGAACACATTTTAACAAATTACTAAGTTAAAATCTGCTTATACATTGTGATTTTATTACATATTTTGAATTCCTAGCTAATGAGCCACTCTATTGTGCTAAACAAAAACCTGAAAAAAGCCTGACCAGATCCATTATCTTTTACACAGGGAGTTGGAGTCTAGATCTCTCTTCAAGTATTACTTGATAATGATGACTTTTAGAGCTCAAAATTGAACTCAAACTCCAGATTAGCTAGGGGAAATAAAAGAACGGTTTTGTCATGTCAGCTGCTGTGGTCCACACTCCTGTGCAGGTCACAAGAGAGCAGGTGCCTGGGCCTTGCTGGCCCCATCCCATTTGTGTTATCTATGACCACATAGCATGGTTAAGATGTGTCCTGACACGTCTAATCGGGATTACAATTCTGAGCAGTGCCATGATGATTGATGCCATAAATTGTTGAAGCATTTGAGGGAGAAACACAAATGATTATTTAAAAATTTTATGAAGTTGCTTACTCAACAT
Organism: Phaethon lepturus; assembly: GCF_000687285.1. Lineage (NCBI taxonomy): Eukaryota > Metazoa > Chordata > Aves > Phaethontiformes > Phaethontidae > Phaethon > Phaethon lepturus. The sequence continues at coordinate 132,114 of NW_010553858.1, read as the reverse complement.
TGCAAATAACGATGATTTGAAAAGGTTTGTGTAATTAAATGTGAACTATGGTAACATGAAGCTCATTTCAAGCTAAAATACACTCACTAGGACTAATAAATTTCTCTGCACTAAGTGCTATATATTTACAAAATTCAGACAAACGATTGGTTTCAATCCTAACGGGTTACGTTCGTGCACTTGAAAATCTTTTTTTAGCTTGTCATAGGCTCTTCCAGCTTCCCAAACAGGTTAAGCTAATGAATGGGGTATTTGTCTGTCATATCTTTTCCATTATTCTTTTTGCCAATTATTATTAATCATTGAAGATCTTCCAACAGAAATTTAAACATACATGACTATGATTATTTTAATGTTTTAATTTTCATACGAAAAGATCCATAATAGATTGATTTTAAAGGCACAATAGATCTCTTGTTTAACTATGTCCTGGAATTTGTATCATAGCAATAATTCTCCCAAGAGGACATTAATTATCATCAACTAGTTCTTCCACTCAGGCTTGTAAGGGGATTATGTAGCAGTGTGGAATATAATTCTGTAGCAGAATACAGCAAGATCTTTATAAATAAAGATTGATCAACCTATCTCTTTCAAGCTGGTATGATTTGAAATTGCTGCTTATCTTGGAGGATCTACATAGATATTTACTTGTAAGAAGCACTATTCTTTGTTTTAAAATTAAAACAAAATTATTTAAGTTACATTTTTGTTTGTAAGAAAGAAAAGATGTTGAAGATGCAGCAGTTAGTACAATTTATTTATTGACATTTAAAAATTTTTGCAAATATATGAGAACTTTAACACATAATAAACAACTACAGTTTTCACAGAAGCCTTCACCCAAAATTTTGCTGCACTGTTATAGCATTAAATAATTAAAGCCAAAATTAATTAGACAAGTATTATTGCCACAGATGAAAGAAATGTAAAGTAAGTGTTATCTCTAATGGAGGTAAGAAAGATCTTTTTGAAGTGTTTTGTTGTGTGAATTTGAAAAATAGGAGCCATATGTCAGAATGTTACCATAAGTAAAAGCAATGTAAATATTCTTCTTTCTTTCTCCATTACGTTCCGCATTCTTCTCATATGTCCAGAAGACACTGCTGGGTCCAAACACTCTTTATAATGGACTCTATGAATTGTAGATTACAGCTAGATTTTACAAGTGGTACCTTCATCCAGAGACTATGTTATATGCCTCAGTAATAGCATATAGAGTGAATTTAAAAATTCAGTGAACTTAGAAGAGCTAGGCAATCATCTAAGAGAATTAATATTAACTCTGATTTATGCATGCCAACAAAAATGCTTAGGTTCTCTGACCACATAAAATGCAATATGCATGGCTTTTTTCTTTTTTTACTGCTGAAATATGTCAGTACCGGTTGCTATGAATGTTCATAATATGATAATCCTAGAAACACTGTTGTAGAACAGTGAGAATTAGTAGAAGGCATTGTATATCAAGTTGAGCTAAAAAAAAAAAAAAAGTTTTTTTCAAACCTATTGCTGTCTATATCAACAATCCTGCTTGATACCTAAAGGAAGTGATGGCAGATAAGACAGATACCCTAAACTATAGGTAGGGGTTTTACTTTATAACTGTAAAGGGTTAGGGTCACAAACATATGCAGCTGATACACCTGAGCTACTTACATCTTAAACTGCAGTAACTTGTTTGAAATGTTGAGTATCCATTTTTAGTGGAATGGTAAATGTTTGTGGTTTTTTTACCTTGTTATGCAATTTTCAGTTTAGATTAAGGGAAGTGATCATCAACCAAGTGTATTGCTAAGTGTCTGTGAAACAGCAATTTTATGAAAGGGCATGTAATTTGTTGCAGGATGGCTAATGACAGCAGCGTTAGGAATTTTTGCATGCCTATTGCAAAAATTGACACTGAGGAAAGCAGAACAGCTCTCAAACCTTTTGTTTCTTGCTTATGACTATTACTGTGGCTCAGACAGACAAATTGGATGTAAAACTTCTTGCAACTGTAGTTATTTCAGTGCTCTTTTCAGACCATTACTCACAGTAATTTATTAGCTATTAAGAATAGCTAAACTTAGTTATTGCCATGTTTACTTCCATTTTCATTGTAATCAGAGAGGGATTAAAAGATCAGTATTTTACTTTTTAGCAAAATCACATATTTCTTTGCATTTAATGGATAGTGCACAAATTAGAGTGAATGATGCTATGTTTATCACCACTTTGGTTTTAGTGCTCAGTGGATGCTTTTCTTGATACTGCCAAGCAACAGCATGTTGATGTGGGAGCTGGAATGCGGAAGGTAGCAAAACTTTAAAAGGAAAAAAAAATTAGATAGGTCATACCTAAACATTGTGTCTGGAAAAGCGACAACAGTGGTAAAATAGCCTAAATGTTCCCATTCTCTGTTCTTTATTAAATTATTCATCTTAAGGTAAAATCCAGTTGGCTTCTAAAATTCTAAACTGCACTGCTGAGGCGCAGGGGTTTTTTTGTAAAAACACATGACCCATAACAGCTTAAACTGCATGATTATATAAATAATACACTTAAAGTCTATCAGGTTCAGAGCAAAAACATATGGGAAGAAATTGTATTTTGGAGGAAAAGTGTGCCATGAATGTAAAAGTGTGGTCTGTGTTAGTTTATTTTCTTGAGAAGTACTTTTTCTCTAGCAATTTCTAGAAATTTTTTAAATAAAAATCTACAGTCACAAGCCAAGAAAGCGGGCAGAATCCATTTGAGGATAATATTTTTGTGTCTGATGTCTTTTAGTCGCTATCAACAGCTCTGTCTTCTCTGCTGCTCAGGAATGTGGTCTAGTCATTGACTATGACTCTTTTCTCTCTGTAATGTGTCTATCTGATGTTATAACATCTGGATTAATGTCATCAACTTTGCTGAGAAATTCTAGCATTTTTGTGTAATGCTTTTTCTGTCCTTTTCCCACATTAAACTTAAAAAAACTAAGACCTTTCCATTTTTATAGCTCTCAGAAATGTATTTTTTCAACTAATAATCCATTCAAACACTTCTGTGAGCATCATTTCCCAAAGCTTAGCCCTCATGCACAAAATCCCTTCTCTAACTTCACCAACCCCGACTGCTTTACATTTTAAGGTTTCTGATTCCTCCGTAGGGGATTCTGATTTCCACCATCACTAAGCAGCTGCGTTTTCCCACCTTTTTCCAATATCTTCTCTCTTTTGAAAGAATACTGCCCAAAAACTGAGTTTGTTTTTGTATGTCTAAATAGAATTGTAAGACATTACTATAGAGAGGTAGTTTCTTTGATGAACTCTGGTTATCTTGTAGAAAACCAGATTTTGTCACTGCTATTCAGCATTTCATTGCCCAATCTGCTGTTTCTGTTTTGTCTTCAATGGTTGTCAAGCCAGCTTACATTTCCAAATTTAATGAATTGCTGTATGATAATTGACCTTAATTCAGACTTCATTGTGGAATTTTGCTAGATAATCATACAGAGGAATCTACTTGCAGAATTATTACCTATTTTATAGCTTTAAATTTCACATCTGTCAAACTATTTTCAACACTATTACTGTTTGTTTCCAACTTTGACCTTCCAGTTCACTAAATCTGCATCATCTCAAAAGATTCATTTTGGCTTAGCTACAGGTTACAAAAAATGAATTCTGCTAAATATAAAGACAGAACTCCCTGAAGGATTTTGTCCCTTTGCCTGTTAGTGTATTTTACCTAGTGTGTCTTCACTGTGGTGGCTGTTTTGAACTGCGTGGTCCTAAAATGTGCAATGTCAAACTTTGGGTTATTCATGGTGTGCTTCATTCTGTTGTGGAATTTTCATAAATCATTGTATTCACAATTTTTTTTTTCATCAGCTACCAGCACAGCTATTACAACTAGCCTGATGAGCTATGTGATGTGCACACTGTTGATTAGATGCTTCACGTTACTTCGTATTATTAAATAATTTGGGAAGAAACAATACAATTTCTTCCGTGCATTAAATTTGATCATGGTGTGCCTGTTACACTGCTTTTGAGTCAGAAATAAATACCACAGCTGCCTTCAAGCCAGTATTTATATAGACTTGTTTCAGCATTATGTGAATAGAAACTCTGTTTCGCACATTAATGACAAAGTCACGTGAATGAGCATTAAGTTCAAGGAGGTCAGATTCATGTTATAGTTCAAAGATGCTCTCTACCTCAGTAAATGTTTAACTAGCTGTTTAAACTAAAGTCTTGGCTCTACTTACACGTTTGCTAGGGTAGATTAGTATTAGAAAAACCTCTCTTGTAGAGGTGCAGCTTGCCAAGGATTTCTTGAATCCATGTACCTGAAAATAATAAGCTCTGCCAGCTGAAGATTATTTTTTGCCAAAATAACTGCATGTTACTGCAGCATTTGCCAACAAAGCTGTATTGACCAGCAATAGGGAAGGAGTTTGTGTATAAAAAAATTATACCACTAATCAACAGAGCTATATTCAGAAGAATCCAGGGTCTAGGAAGTCCTAAGTTTTACATTAGTGGCAGCGGCTTAATTTTTTTACAGGTGATGACTGTAAAGAGTAGCTAATATTATGAGTGTACTTTAAAATTTCTGGACCAAGTATACATTTATTGTTGATTTCGGACTGCTTTTCTTGATATTTTTAAGGTGGTTTCTTTTTTATAATTTAGATTAAAAACTACAGTCTGTATGGTAGGACTAAATAAATGGTAGGTTCATAATAGGATTTTCAGATATTTCATAAACTTTTGTGTTGATGTGTGGGTCACATCCTAATTGAGTTAAAGCAGTCATTCCTATGAAAACTGTAATTATCACGTGTTAATTTGATATTTAGAGTAAAAGTTGTTACTGTGTCTTTACTACAATTAATTATTTGCCGTACTAAAAAACTGCCATAAGCATTTTAGAAACATGAACCTCGTGACTCTGGAGGGTCTTTCCAGTAAAATGCAACTAAAGAGCAATCTTTCCTAAAATCAAGGGGACATACAGCTTTTTAAAGTTGCATTTGAATCTTCCCATTGGAGAGTCTGCTGAATGATCACCTATCTAAATGACCAGTAGTCATGCTACTGGAGTAGTTGACTAGTTTATCTCCTTTAACAAAGTCTTCAGCTCCTGGAACTTGATAAGCCCTCAGTTGGGTATTTATGCTATCCTTAAATCATAGGAATTACACAGGAGCCCATAGAAGTGTTAGAAAAAGCAGTGCCATAATCCTCTTAGAACTTTCATTCAGCTTGCTTCCTTGATGGTAACCTGTTGGATCCCCATAGATGATGAGCAGACCATAGGTGGTCTTTCTTAAAGCTTTGCATTTATTGAGTTATTGATTTTACAGAGCAATATTGTCAAACTTTATAAGGCTCCTAAAATGTCTGACAAGTATTTAAAACCTGATTTTAAAAAAAAAAAAAAATCAATCTCTAGTGAAAATTCCTAAAGTGCACTGTAAAATACAGTGTAGTTGCTACCCTCTCCTCAAAACTGCTTTGTCTTCCTAGACAGAAAATTTAATTTCCTAACAGTGGATACTCCAGTTTGGTCCCCTGAACCACACTTGAGCTGTATGTCTAAACTAAATGTTGATACCTTCCAAAATTTCATCTCCACTGTTTTTAAGCAGTGCAACTCAAAACATAATCATCAAACTATTAATTATATGATTTTTTTTTTTAATTAGGAAATTGAGTCAACATGAATCTTACTGTTCGTACATCTTATGTGAACTGTAGCCAGACCAAACTGTGTTAGACAGTGGCTGTCAGAGCACTGTCAGGGCAGGATGGTTTTTTGTAAGCTGAAACAGAGACAATAACCAGGATCTTTCATCATTTCCTTTAAATAGTCCCACAGAACTTAGTGTCTGAAAATCAGTCCCACCGAAATCAGTGTCTGAACCTCTACAATGTATTTAACACCAGTTAAATTCAGAATTTTCTCATTAACAGACTATTCCAGAAACCTGAAGAAATCCTTTAATCCTTCAGTTCCAGCACTCAGCCTGTCTGTATTGAACTCCCTAGCTAGTGCTTTCCTTTACACAGCACTGTCCTCTTGTTGCTTTGCCAGTACGTATCACTTGCATCTTGACTTCTGATACTCAGAACTCTTACGCTTGAGAAGTGGCTTTTCTTGGATTGAGTGATTTCCTGGTAAAAAATAGCAAATGCTTTTTGCTCTTGAAACTCGTTTGATCTCTTTCTTCACCTACATTTGAAAACTTTGAGTATTAAGCAAATGGAATTGTATCAGGTAGTTTGGGCCCTAAGTTTTCATAATAGTCACGTTGCATTTGTGCTTATTATTGCTAAGAGGCAAGTGATCTTAAAAACTTTCCTGGTGAAAAGAACCCTAGATAAGGAACTAAAAACAAACACCAAAACTTGTGACAGGACAGAGACAGCAATATTCCAGTGGTGAAACAAGCAGACTATCTGTTTAAACTGTTCTCAAGAACAAATGATTGCTCAGTACTGACAATCCTAACCATCCTGTGAAGCTGCCTTTTCACTTTCATCTTTGTTTCCTTTCCTGTCCTTCTTTATGTACCTTCTCCTGTGATTGTTTCTTGACCACTGCCTTTTGGTCTGTTCAACAAGCCATTGGCAATTTCTACCAAGAATACAAAGAGATATGTTATTACATGTAGTATGTCATGGTTCTGAAGGGGAAAAAAGGAGCAAAGGGGTCTTCATCTTGTCATAACTTGAGGGAGGCTGAATAGCTATGTATAATTTTATCACTTGTAAGGCTTACAGTCATACCTGCTTCCAGTGGGTTGGACAGAAGGTGCGTAATAGAGACATTCTCAATACTCCATGGCAGGAGGAATATTCAGTAGGTACTTGGCAGTTACAGAGACATCTTGGGAAACATGCACTTCTATCTCAACAGTTGGCTGACTGAAATCAGTTCCCAGGACAATCAAGTCTTTCATCAAGTTCTTGACCTATTTGCCAAACTGAGTTTCATGGTAAATGATGAAAAATGATCTCTGAAGATCATATACACTTGAATACCACTGAAGATAATAAACAAATGGGAATCCTATTAAATTCACATTCAGCACTGGCTTATTTATGAAAATACAGACTGAAATCTTACGGTAATTCTGCTGAATTTAAGGGTAAGGTGACAGTGTAGCAGAAAATGCTGATGTTTGCCGATACCCAGGTTTACTGCAGTTGGCAAGAACTATGTTCTCCTCTTCCAAGCATCAGCTAAAAATGATGGCTGCTACTTTTTCCCAGGTTATATCAGAAGTCACTCTATAACTGAACTGTGGCATATGACTGACTTTCTTGTCTCTTCCTTATAGCTTGGAACTTGAGAACTTCTCTTACTATAAAGAGGAAAAAGATTAACCCCACAATTTTAGAAAACACACGAGTTTTCAGAGTGCTACCACCTGTCAGTAGTGGTCCTACTGGCTAAGCACGTTGTGCGCCCGTGTTTAGCCACTGGCGCCACATCCACTTTGCAGACATTTTGAGAGGGAGCAAAATAAATACGAGTTCAAGAATTTAGCATGTACTATATTTTATACTAAAAGAGACAGTACCTAAAAATCTGTTTGTGCACAGCAGAAAAAGTAGAATTAGGACCATCTGCTCCAGGAAAAGCATGGCTCAGAACCTCTGGCAATGCCTTCTTTGTCAGAAGTTCCAAGATTTGTTTTATGTCATTCCCACAATTGCTGTGATTTCCAAGATAATATTCAGCAGCAGGAAGTCAGGGCTGCTTTGTCTGTCAAACTTGCTGCATACATCCAGATAGGCTGCCATATACATTCCCAATTTCCTGGACATTGTGCTCTGCCCCGTGGCAGAAAGACACAGAAAGCTCTAGTTGGCAAATTGAGCCTGGGGAGAGGAAGCCTCTGTTAAAAAAGAAAAAGTTTTCCATATCGCTGCACAAAATACAACCTCAGAGATGTGCCAGTTTAAAGAATTCTGTCCAGCCTCCTGCACTTAAAACAGACTAGATGATTATTTGACTCCTTCAATACGCAGCTGGCAACAATGTCCATCTCATGCATTTCAAACCCAATTCCCTTTGGTGATGCCATGTTTCTGTGTTACTTTCAAGACCATCTTTCCCTGTCACCATGATATAAACAAGGAGATAAAGATGTAAACCACCATACAAGCTGGACAAGCCAACAGATGCGGTGATGAAAGGGGAAAGTTGCAGTGATACTATAATTCCTTATTGATGGTCAATTATTCTATAACAATAACCTTCCCCCAGAACACATGCCAAACATTTAGAAATACATATATATATATATGTTTATTGTGGTCCCTGAAGAATACTCTAATCCTCACATAAATTTTTTTTCACTTGAGATGGAACTGAGTTAGAATTACCTTCAGGCTTTGCTGTGTGCCTGTGAATGAACACACAGAGGTAGACAATATGCTAGCGAGCAGGCAACTGTTTAGTAAAACAATTATAATCCCATGAGGAAGGGTTGCACGGGTACCTTCAGGGACGTCAACATTGACTGCAGTTTGTAAAAAGCTGGAGCCAGAAGGGATAACTGTCCTCTTTTTACAACTACCATGTCTATCTCTCTGTTTGCATGTCCTAGTTGAAACAAATATATTTAAACTGACATTTTCCGATATTATTTCTTTTCAGCTATTGATCTGATAAATAATTTGTTGCAAGTGAAAATGAGAAAGCGCTACAGTGTGGACAAAACGTTAAGCCACCCATGGTTACAGGTATTGCTACAAATTCCATGTTTTTTCCTATGTATTTAGGCTCTAAGTGTATAACAAATTTTCATCTTTAAGCACAGTAGAATCTAAGCAAATCTACAAACTTGAAGATGTTTACAGATCCTGAGAACCTCATACTCCTTCACCAATTTGCCTATAGATCCTAATTAATTTCTGAAGTATTATATTCCAATACTAAACTCTCTCATGTTTTCAAAATACATTACAAAGTATTTTATCTTGTTTGTCCACTGAGAACATGGTGTATATTAAAAAAATACTTATAGTCATTTGACTTACATTATCTCATTGCCTGATTCACTTCTTATTGCAACTAGTCAATAGGCTTTCAATTCTCAGTCATCAGAAGGACTAGTGAAGTTGTATGCTTTCCAGGAAAATACATTAGCCACCTTCAATTGAAATCTTCAAATAAAAACTGAAATGTTAGGAATTTTTGAGATGCTAGCTGCCACTGTCTTCTGCTCGTCATATGGTAATATTTTTATCCTGGCAGCAGCCAAATCACTGCAAGTTAAAGACCTAACATGGAATTAGTGCAGTGAGCAGCCAGGGCCCGTCCCACCGCCCCCAGCCAGGGAGCAGGGCACACAAGGGGCAGCCCCCGGCCGGGGCATTGGGCCCCTCCCTGGGGACAGGGACTGGCTGAGGCCAGGCTGCGACATCAGCCCACGGGATCTCCCAAGGGATCCACATTTGCATCTAGGAAAGTAATCATGGCACAGGCATGGCACAGGTGAGATGTGTAATCCACAATCCCAAAGGAATCTTTATCCAAACTGGAAACTGGCTCCTACTCCAGTACCTTATAGTTGCAACTGTTTCTCAAAGTTGAGGGTGACCTGCTGAGGAGGAAAAGGGCTGCAACATCCCACCCTGCACCTATCTTCCCCCAGGGACATTTCTCCTGGGCTTGCTTTCTTCCTTCCATATTTCCAGTCACTCTCCAGTCTTTTTCTCCAAGACTGCTCTGCTCCCTGGAAACCATTGCAGAACATTTGTCTGAGCCTTTAGGGGCCAGAGAGGTGATCTGGGCTAAGGTCTGCAGCAAGTATGCTGGCTGTCTCATGATGGGACAGAGTCCTTCACCTCTCCATATCCACTCTTATTGCTTGTGCAATAGCAAGTGGAGGTGAGCTAAGGGGAGGCAGTACAGCAGCAGCTCTAGCACCGTGGATGACATGAGTCCTCTTTCCAGAAAGAGCCCAACCCTGTGGGCTAAGGAAAGATAACATTGGTGCAGGGCAGTGAGACTCGGAGATGACTTCTGAAAGGATGTCTGTGTAAGAAGTGGGCCAAAGGACAGGAGATACTAAGGATGAAGGCTTTCATGCATTTACAGTGCAGGGCCTTTCTGGTGCTTTGGCTAGGTGACCAGGGTTATGTCTTGTGTTGAGACAAGGTGAAGGAGAAAAAAGAAAACTAGATACGTGAGCAGAGATTAGTCTGCATGGGGCTAGGATTGGCTTTATTACTGCAGTTTCGTGTATGCTTTGAGTGAGAATATGCAAAGAAATTATTAAAGTTGAGATATACTTTAGGCAGATCAGAGGCTGCAGAGCATGATGATCGGAACAGCATGAGAACCAAACCAGTTTCCAGCCTTACTGTTGACTGTCGACATGGACTTCCGAAGTACCTTGATATTTAGATGTATATGTCTCTTTGAGCACACCGCCTAAGTTTGGAAAAGCAGATTTTTTTCTAGCTCAAGCTGTGTTCATATCCTGCACCATTATAGTGACATGGAGCAACTCTCTTGACTGTCTGATACAGATCACTAGGATGTACGTGTCTCTTTCTTCTTCCTTATTTGTCCTGTGACGAGTGTAAGGAATTATTTTACCACCCATACCTCATTTAGATACTATGGAAATCTGTGGACTATCCATACATTCTGCAAAACAACCTGTAACATCTCCATACTATATTTATGACAGAGTTTAATGAAATTAATGTATTAAACAATCCTCTAGACATGAAGCATATCTCTATAGGCAGATTTCATATTTATTAATTATAAGATTTTTCCATTCTGGAGCAATAGGAATGCAGGACCTTTAGATTGCCAAATTAATACCACTTTGCATATTATTTGTAGTAGAAAGGAATGTCATTTATTTTAGGAAATTTAAAACTAATACTGTTATTCTATTTCAGGACTATCAAACCTGGTTAGATTTAAGAGAACTTGAATGTAAAATGGGGGAACGTTACATCACCCATGAAAGTGACGACTCCCGATGGGAACAGTATTCGGGAGAACATGGATTGCAGTATCCAGCACACCTTATCAGTCCCAGTGCTAACCATAATGAAAACACCAAGCTAGAAGAAACAGAAATGAAAGCCCTCAGTGAGCGTGTCAGCATCCTTTAAGTTGCATCCCCTATAATCTGTCAAAACACTGTGGAATTAATAAATACATACGGTCAGGTTTAACGTTTGCCTTGCAGAACTGCCATTATTTTCTGTCAGATGGGAACAAAGCTGTTATGCTGTTACACTGTTGATGTATCTGAGTTGCCAAGACAAATCAACAGAAACATTTTTGTGTGACCAACTGTGTTGTATTTACAAAAGTTCCCAGAAACACTAAACTTGTTATTGTGAATGCTTCATGTTGTATTTAATGTATTAAAACCTGTCTCCACGGTGCCTTTGCAAACTAGTGTTTTTCTTACTCGAGCTTCATTTTGGTAAGAGAGAACTTTCCCATGAAGATCTGGGGGTTTTTTGGTGCATCGTTAGTATTGTAATTGTAACCAAACTCTTGAAGAGTAGATTATAACTGCTGTTCTGTGAACAACTTCTACCATTTGGATAAAAGCTTTATTTAGTGTTGAAAAAATAGAAGAAGCAAAAAATAATGAATTGCATAGCACTGTACAGTTTCAAATCAGATAACCCGTGTATGTGTGTTTGTGTATGTATATAAACACACGCGCACACAATAACTTGATCTTAAGCCTAAATGCCTTAGTAATGTATACTGCAGCATGTTGGTTGTATTTCCCTTTTTCTTAAAATATTCTTCTCTAATATGAATATTCTCTAATCTGTACATTCAGAAGCTAAATAACTTGTTGACTTTGTGTATGTTTTCAATAAAAGGCTTGTTAAAATGGGTTCCTTTGATTAATCTTTCTATTTAAAATATCCCTAAAATGGATCAGAAGTAGGTGGGAGAAGATTAGTTAATCATTGAGGTGGAGGTAGGTAGGAAAATGCTGCAAGCTAACCTGTGTACCTATAAAACTCACTTTGTAAGAACATACTTCGATGATTTTACATCATAAGTTCAATCAGGTTTGAAACATACTGGGGAAGTTGAGTACACTGATTTTGCTCTAGCGAAACTAATGGGAATTTATTTTTTAAAGAAATGTGCTGCTTCTGCTTTTCCACCGAGTTCTATTAAACTGATCTACTGATCAAATCTTGACTTTATGTTACAATCATGAGCTTTTCATCAGATAAATCCATTCTTTCCTCGAAGAAGAGCTTTGTCCAGAGGAAGTTTATGCCAGATACATAACATGACCAAAGTCAGCAGAATTTTACTTATTTTGCACCTCTTCTGGACAGATAGCATGTACTGTAGAAGAAATGAAGAAAAGGCACCTTTATTCAAACAGAATGTCCTGGTTTCAGCCAGGATAGAGTTAATTTTCTTCATAGCAGCTAACATGAGGCTGTGTTTTGGATTTGGGATGAGAAACTGTTGATAACGTGCTGATGTTTGCTGAGCAGTCAAGGACAGTCCAGCTTCTGGTGCTGGCCTGCCAGCGAGCAGGCTGGGGGTGCCCGGGGAGCTGGGAGGGGACACAGCCGGGACAGCTGACCCAGGCTGGCCAAAGGGGTATTCCATACCATATGACGTCATGCTCAGTATATAAAGCTGGGACAAAGAAGAAGGAAGGGGTGGAGGGACGTTCAGAATGATGGCGTCTGTCTTCCCAAGAAGCCATTAAGCGTGATGGAGCCCTGCTTCCCTGGAGAGGGCTGAGCACCTGCCTGCCCATGGGGAGTGGTGAATGGATTCCTTGTTTTGCTTTGCTTGTGTGTGCGGCTTTTGCTTTACCCATTAAACTGTCTTTATCTCAGACCATGGATTTCCTCACTTTTACTCTTCCAATTCTCTCCCCCATCCCACCGTGGGGGAGTGAGTGAGAGGCTGTGTGGGACTTAGTTGCCGGCTGGGGCTAAACCACAACACAGGAAAAATTATATTTTATAGAAAAGAAAAACGTATGGTGAAAAATTACTTACTAATCTCTTCTTCTTCCTCCCCACCTCCTTTCCCCTACTCCCACTGGCAAAAAAGAAAGATATCTGTTCAAGATCAGAAATCCTTTTCCACTTCAGCTGGACCCTGAGGAAGCTCTCTGATAACACCAGCCTTGTAACATGTTCTGAAACAGCTCTGGTTGGGCAGAGTTCGAATGTGTTGACTTTTCTGGCATGCTGTAGTGTCTATATTTTCAGTCAGGACTTTCCTACAAGGCTAAATTTGGCTAATCATTGGCCATTGTTTCTTTTCATTCAGCCTCATTCTTAATCTTAAATGACATATAAAACAGACATAAAAATATACTCAGGCTGATTATCAAATTTCTGTCAGTAAAAGTGTATATGTGTATTTAAAAGCAAGTCCATTTAAAGGTGCAGTGGTGGACTCATGGATATATAAAGATTCTATTCTGTTCTTCAGCAACTCTAGGAGTCAAGCCAAATTAACTTTTCTGAAAGGAAATTGAGGCAAATTATGAGAATCATATAGACTTTGTTCAGATGCTGATACCATGACTGTTCATAAGGAGCCATGACCTCACAGAAGTGCCTTAATTTTGTTTTCTCCTTCCTCTGTGTTAACCAGTAACACATTTAGAGCTCTGCTTTCATACTGATCAGTTTAGGTGAGTCAGGTTTTTATTAGTGGCTTGTTTTTATTTGCAGTTAGTGTACCAACTCTTGAGCAAAGGTAATTTTGAACGACACAGTTCTCAAAAATACCAAATACCGTACTGGCACTGTTCTCAAGCATGGACAGTAGTCAGGAGATTAAAAGAGAAAGCAGACTACTTTACAGCTTGCAATGGCATTGCTAAGAAGCTAGATGACGAAACTAAAAGCAGTACAACTTTTAATGAAGGAAGGACATCGAGTATTTACACTAAACCCCATCATCTGTGGATTTCTGGCATAACAATGCTTAGCGTGCACAGTGGTTTGCTAAATGCAGACCTATGTTGATAAACATATTTCATCTCCTGGAGCACTTTTGATAACTGTCTGCCAACAGAGCAGAGATGAAAGTATAAATAAATTACTAGTCTGAGACGCTTTCTGACTATCTACTAAACATGACTTCAGAGGAACTTCTATTTTATTACTGGGGGCATATTATACTTTTTTTCCTCCCCATGCCTGTTTTTTTGAGCACTGAAGCTTGCTTCGTCTCTTTAAGGAACTTGTGCAAATATTCATTGCTTTTCTAAAAATCTGCCATTGGCCAATATGATAAGTCAAAATTTTCCCTGCTGCCGTTCAAAAATGTTGCACTGTGAAATTTGAACTGTTTGTAGTTCAGCCAGACAGATGAATTCACTGATTCCTAACTCTAAGCCTGAATGGAAACTTGCTCTTCCAGATACATCAGCATCAAAGTGTACTGAAGCAAATCTGGGATTGTGTCATCCTACATGATTTTCCTTCACTTGTTTTACTCAGGGAAAAGGAATGGTAGGCTTCTCTGTAGTAATGTTTCCGTGGCCTTCAGATTTTCCATTAGGCCAATAGTTCCTGCTCATGCATCACGGAAACAAAATGCAACAATAGTCATGCTACATATAAATATCGACCTGAGGATCTCTTGATAATATTTTTTCTGTTGTGCTACTGCGTATCATATGCCTATCAAGCACATATGTGTACACATGATCATACGTCTGTAGCTATGTTTATTGTGTCAAACCTTGGCTGTACAGTGCAGAGAAGTAGCCAACACGTACTTGGAAGCTAAAACTTCTGATTTTTGTTAAGTTGCCACTTTCTCTTCTACCATCTTTATTCCTTCAGATACACTTTCTTTATCCACTGTCTTGTGCAGGCAGTTTAACTAACTCAGCAAATAAAGTGAGCAAAAAGTATGCGCTTGTGCAACTTGTATAGCTCAACTGTCAGGCTGCTGCTCAGCCACGTGCTACTATCCATCCACACCTTCACCTTGTAGGACAGAAGGGATACCACATCAGCCTCCTTGTTCTCAGCTTAGCAGGATCTCTTCAAAACTAGTTGGATATTCTGCCTTCCTCTTTTTTTCCTCCTCCCTCTTCTTTCCCCTCTGCACCTCACTACTGAAAAGCCTTCCTAGAATCTCATTTCTCCAGTGGCTAGAAAGTTGTAAATCCTGACTTCATGGCAAGGCAATAACCCTCTGTTTTTTTGTGTCAACAATAGTTCTTTTTTGTTTGAGAGGTTAAACCAGGTTATTTATTTTCCATTATTGGATAAACCAACACATTTTCTGCACACCTGAATTTATCCTGGACAACGAAGTCACAGAGGTGACATGGAAAATGCTAATAAGCTGAAAAAAACCCAAAAACCTTACTGGACTAAGGGGAACACATACTTGGCATCCCATGAAATTAAGGAGGAAGGAAGAAAAAAAGAAAACTCCTGTGGTAATGTTAAGAGTGAATTGCTAGGCAGGTTAAGCCCGATATACTACTTCAGTCCATAAGACACAGCGAGAAAGATCGGAGTTGAGTAATTATGGATTATGGTGCAGTTTTATTCAGATAGGTCTACCAAAATACTGACATCCTGGAAAAGCTCTGCTTCATGCAGATAAACAGAGCCCTGTCCCTGTCGCTGTGCAGCATCCCAAACTTTGCTCAATTTATCACTTTCCCAGAGATACTAATTTTTTTCTTCTTTTTTTTCCCCAGAAAGATAGGGTATAATTTATTCTAGCAACAAAGGAAGCCAGCCACATACTGCACCGGCCACCTCCTATCTCATGACCAGACCTATCACATCTGAACCAAAAGTCTCATATTCCCAGGGTTTACTGTGCACCTGCCAGATGGGAAAGAGCTCAACCAGATCAAATGTAACCAGGTCAAACCAGAGGAACCGACTTGGCAGATCAGTTACTTTTCAGTGGTGACAAATTTGACACCTGCATGGTATGTGGAGTTTGTCCTTGGTTTTTGCTTAGCTCATTCCTAACTGGAGCAACTGAATGCTGAAATCACGGTCCACTGGGTGAGCTAATATTTGCCTGTGCTTCTCACTGAAGCTTTGCTTTGCTGAGGTGAAGAACAGGGAGCACATGTTATAAGAACTGTAAGTTATTTTGCTGCCTTACTAAGCACATCTACAAACTTGAACATCAGCTGTTTACAAATAAGAATTTAAGAAAAGTTTACTTATGTTTTGGACTGAAAAGTTGCTATTTTGAAAGGTCCCATGAAATGAAATATTTTCCTTGGGCATCTAAGCACTAAGGTGCTTCACCCTAAAGCATCTAGCTCTGCTGTGAGTCTGGAGGGCCTGAGGCCTCATGCTGCACAAGTCTGCCAGGCAGGGTGCCAACCAGGGGAGCCACAAGGAAAACAGGCACGATGAAAACGTGCCTTTAAGGCAAATACTGAAATCTGCAGAGCACAAGTGTGCTGCCAAAGTTTGACAAAAATTGGCAGATTCTGTTGAAGCATTTCTATCCAGACAAACTCTTTTCCAATATGAATTTACGATACATTTGCCAACTGTAACTTAAATAGTTTCCGATATAACTTCCAAAATGAATAGTGACTTATTGGTGATGACCTTTTAGACTTTTAATGGGGACTGAAGTCTTAATAACTATCCTTTGAAAAGCAAGTAGTTAATTTTGGTTCCACTGTTGACTTAGGCATACAAAAGCATGAGTTAATTTTGAGCAGTTAGGTCACTAGATTTAACAAGTGGAAAGTGTACTGACACATTCTTAAGAAAAAATAAAGATTGACTTGAGGGACCTGGCTCACATTTACCATGTAAACAGCTGCAGCACTTTAAGATGTTATTGTCTCAGCCCCCAACTCTTTGTTACTGGCCTTACAACAGAGTGAGACCCAACTTTTCTAGTTGACACTCAAAAGCATCTAAGCACGATTTTTATCATAATATTTAATTTAATTTGCCTGATTGTGAGTTAGAGCTGTGTTGCTCCATTCTACCAGCTCTGCCACAGGGAGGCATCTGGAAAAGGGGCAGGAGGGAGATAATACAGGTATTAAACTACTGTAGCCAGATTTGCCAGAAATCACATGCCAGAGTCCTTAATTGCATTTCTCAAAAGTTAGAAGTTTGCAAGCCTGAATCTCTGAGCATTTCCGGGTGTCTCAGGATTCCTGATTTCTTCTGAAATGGGATTTAAGGTCGTCAGTGAATAATTAAGGACTGCTGAGGTGTCTAACCCTGCCACTCTTGCTCATGGCATTGTATCTCTACATGTGCTCACCACAGATGATCACTACAGGTGTTATGAATAGAAATCTTAATAACAAGAATTAAGGTGAGGTTAAAAACCCATGTTCATGTGAAATGTATTACACAGGCCCTGTAATCTGTCAAAAGGAAGTATGTTCAAAAGCATGTGCAGTCAAGAGTATTCATGGCACAAAGTGGTGAAAAGTTAAGATTAGGCATTTGGCTCACAGCCCCAGACTGGAAAACCTCTAATAGGCAAAATGAGACCTACTAGTAGAAACATAATGACTGCAGTCTTTCATAGGGAAATAAGGAGCTCTTAATAAGAAGCACTTTTTAGGTTCCTGGGCTGAACTCAACTTTACCTTGATCCTAATGGGAAGTTTTGTATATCAAAGTTCCTTCTGGGCCAGTCCAAGACTAACTGCTTTGAGTCTCATAAAGGCTTTTTCATATTCATTGTGACCTGAAAACAGCCTCCCTTGCCTAAAAAAAATGCATATGTGTGTATATGCATATACTTTAATGGAAAGTTGGAAGAGTTCCTATTAAACAAGCAAAGCATCATCAGACAGTGTTATATATTTAAGACTGAAATACACCTTCTCATTCTCAGAACTCGGTAAAACATCAAGGAAAAATTTCACAGACTGGTGGTTTTCAAGGTCACAACATTTCAGGAAATTCAAAGAGGAAGTTTTAAGATTGGGATGATGGATCCATACTTAGAAATTGGAAAGAGCACCATGCAAACCTGCTACATATCCAGAAGTCTGTTCCCCTTTTTGCAACTATTGAGATGCACAATACTTTTACCTTTTCTAAAAATGTATGACTATTAGCCGCTTGTCTGTGAGAAAGTAGGCAAATACCACTGTTCATGCTTCACAGCCAGGGTAACGTAGGTTTAAGTACATCAACTGGCTTGCTCAAAACAAGCTCACATTAAACAAAAATCAGCCTCAAAAGCAGTCTCAAAACAAGGGTATCTTCACAGCCAGACATTATCGCAACTTATATCTTAGTTTTCTTATGGAATTAATGACACTTGGAAAACACAACATTCAAAAATATGCAGGAATGTACAATATTCTCAGTCAGCCCCTCATTACGTTTCTATATTTAACTCCATTTGTAGATGGCAAACTGGCAAAGAAAGTAAATGAATTACTTGGGAGCAGAGAGCAGTAATCTGGAACTCAAAGTCAAGAAAAGGCAGGTATACTGGGTCTTGTTTTCTCACCTTTCCAGGTCACCTTGGATGCATCCAAAGAATATACATCCATAGATGAGATGTTCTGTGGGAGGCAAAGTCTATACTGTATGCGTGAAGTGGGAATTACAATCCATTTACAAAGAAGTCTTTTTGTCAGACATTTAGAGAGCTTGTAAATATACTGACTTCATGCAACTACAACCACAGTTGCCCCAGAGATCACAGTGTCCACATTCTAGCTGCTGAACAAAGGCACAGCCCTTGATGTCCTCATAACAGGCACTAGCTGGCCGTGGCAGATCCATGGGTTTCCAACCTTGTTCAGCACAAATCCCTTAGCATGTGGCTAACAAAGTACTATGACAAAGTAGGATATAGTTTCAGAAGACGTTAGATTGAACTTCACCTGTGCATCTCCTAACCCTGTGCAAAATGTGGAGCGCCTCTCAGTGAATATCAAGAAACCAATCTTGCCGTTCAATGTAATAAAGAATGCACGCACAACCAGACTAGTGTGTCACTGATGGGTGATAGCACTTAAATCTTTCACAACCCTATATGAAAAAAAGCATGATTGCATGACATAATTTACTCCTTTGATCAAGGGGTGTCAGTGATTGCACTAGGACTATCATTTCTTCTGCTTATTGTTTCCCAGCCTTCCAGCCAAAGCTGACCTTGCCTGTCTCTGGAAACGTCCTGTGGCTGAGGCTCCAGGACACTTCCTGCCCTTCCTTTAAAAACGTCAGGGCCCTTTGCCATTGCACAACTCCTTGCACCCACCCAGTTCCTTTTGCATCTCACAGACTTCCACTGTTTCCAGATTTACTGTAGATCTGCTAGATGCTTTTGCTTGAAAGGAGACTTGGACAGCTTTGGGACAGAAGGAAGAAAACTGCCTACCAGCTCTTCCACTGTTATAGCAGGCAGCCTCTGAAGAAAATAGCTCCTTGGCTCTGGGGAAGGAGACAAGAGTGGGAAGGCTAGGTAGTACAGAGGATGCAGGACTGGTATCATAAATACTACAGTATTTTTCATGCTTAAAAATGCTGCTATCACAGATATTTAAAATCACGGTACACATACTCCATGTCTACTTTGTTTTGCACAGACTTATTCATGTATTCATAGCCTTAAGGGTGACAAAGTTATTAATATGTTACTCTAATCCTCTCTCAATATGTGTACTCTTTTGTTGGCTAAGCTGGGGCTATTTACCAATAAAATTATATTGTCATGGCCTCTACAGTAGACATATTTATATGGGCACAAAAACCTCTTGCAGCTATAGAGGTTAAATCCCTACTCCCACAGAAATATGAATGAAACTAGATCCAGACAATAATATCACTTTGACTAAACCCGCATATGTAGCACCACTTCACTGTTCAGACATAGCCTTAGCCTTCCTTTTGAAATCACTTTGCCAAGTAGCTGTCATCATTTTATGATGTGGACAGCCATTCATTAGCCTGAAGCCACTCTTTTGAGCCAAGTGGGTAACTATTACCATCCTAGATTGAACTCAAACCAGTGATCAAAGACAAGAATGCCAGAGTATTGCCAATTTTCTGAGCCATACAGTAAGCAGACCTTGTCCTTTCTGATTTGCCTGATAAGTGTGAAATAAAAGACTGGGTGATTCTAATCCATTCCCAATATCTTTTCATACTTTTGTTTTTTGTAGAAGATACTTATTAACGGTGTCTTATTTCCAACTCAGTGCAGACTTTATTATTAAACGGTAATACTCAATAAGGAATCATACTTAGGGAAAACAGAAAATGCTGACATTCTAATTGTCTTAATCTCTCAGTAGAGAGATTTGGGTTGGGTTGGGTTGGGGTTTTTTTTGCTTTTGCTGTTACAGTCCTTTCAGGCTTACTGGAACTACTGAACTGAACTACTGCTAAGTAGTTCTCACGCAATTTGTAGTCTTTCAGTTCGGGAGCAGCTCTGTGTATTTGCGTGCCTTGCCACCTACTGGCTGTCTCGGATATCTGCATGAATGAATCAACAGAGATGCGTAACAGGGCCTGAAGCTTTTCTCAAATTAATCAGCGATCGTTCTGTTTTTACAAAGCCTTAGGCATGCACGAGGCCGTAATATGCCAGCCTCCTGTAACATTTTTAAATGAAAATACAGTAATCCATTAGAAGATAGGTAGCTAAGTCTCCTGTCTCATGTCAGAATGTTTCAGAGTTTCCATCGCTGCTGCTAATTACTCTGTGGTTTAGAACAATAGGGCTCCCCTCTGCCTTTAATTTCCATAACAAAGCAGTAACTTCTTTTTAAATGTAGAAGCAGATGCCCAACAGCTAGGAATCAATATAGTACTTCTGGCAGCTCCTAGTCAGCAGAGTTCACAGTGCAGTGCTGCTAAGCTACTTGCAGGCCACCAGTTCCAGCAAATTTTTAAAATAATGCTGCCTAGAAAGAGTGCTGAATGTCCCACCTCCAGTTCAAAAGCTTTAGTCAATAAGACAATATATAAGATATATAACTCAAATACATTCTTTGAAATCATTAGCCCTTTAATTGATAAGTAACATATTGTGCAAAGAGTCTCTGTGGAGTAAAAAGGTCAGCTTTAAACGTTAAGGTTAGCATTAAAAATGTTTAAACGATTTGAATATAAATAAGATCCTGAAATTTCTTTAGAGCAGTTGGTCAAAGAAAAAATGTACTCATAAGAGCAAAAATTAATCTGGTTTATTTATATCCACAGAAGCCAGATATAATGTTTTTATCTCTAGATCTAAGCGATTTTGCTCAGAAGTATAGCAGCACAGTGGAAAAACAAGTTCAAAACCACAGCTAAACTGTAATGGGATACAATTGGTGATATGAAAAGAAAGGTAAGATACAAAAACACCTAAAAATTTATGTAAGCTGATTATTGCTCTTGGACTTCTTTTTTTCTGCTTACTTTATACTTCTTCATATTTCTCCTGTTCGGTCCCACCACTCTTCTTTTCAAACTGTTCAGTATCTGGCCTTTAGTACGTATTGAAAACTTTGACAGTTTGCTTTGTTATTCACCATTTGGACTGTAATATCCTCCTAATTCGGTGTTTTTAAAGTCTATCTTCAGCTAAGTTTTTTGCACAAACAACTAGATGCCCAGCTCTGTTGAGCAATTTAGTCTGTAGCTCGCATCTATCCACCATTAGAGTTCCTCAAGTAAATATTTTGCCATTTACATAATTTGACCTTTCCCAGTAGATGTGCAGTTCAATCCTCCGTTCCCTTGCAAATTGTTGTGTTGGAGTCCACACACTACATGTGGTAACGTTTTCCCTATTTCCCTTGCTACCATTTCAGCTTGCCTGCACATCAGGCATGACACATGAATAGGAATGGTCTCTTCCCCTGAAATATCTTTCTGTGTGATTCTTGTGTGAGTTCTCCCAAAACTGGCCATAGTTGGGCTCCTTTAAGTATCTATTGAATTTTTTTTTTGCTATTTCCAACAAAGCCTTTCTGTTAGAGGGCCTTTACATTTGTCAGGGCAAACCAGCTGCAGTACTGAAGTGGCCAGTTTGGTACTGGATTATGTTTGCATCTTCTTCTTCTCTTTAGCTGGGAAGATTGAGAAGATGCTACATGGCAACAGGACGAGCATGGAGAAATATGGGCGAATAGGGGGCAAATGAAAATACAGTAGTGCTTTCCTCCAGTCAGAGAGGCACAGTTGGGAAAAGACAGAACTGTTGGCTGATTAAACTTTGGGCTTGTTGGCTGATTAAACTTTGGGCTATGATAACATTGTTCAAGTGCAGAGCAGAGTAAGTTTGGGGCTGGTTTCCAAGCATAACAACGTAAAGAGAAACAAATACTGCATCAAAATGGAATCTGCAGCAGCAAAGTCCTTACACAGAATGCATGTCCATTCCCGCTTGTAAGTGAAGCTTATCCATATATTCAGGAGACTATGTATATTTCTGCAAAGGTAGCTGCCCTGTTATCCTACAGAAGTTTTTGTATCAAATCTAAGTACAGTAAAAGCCAAATTCAGCATCACTCAGGAGTTTACCTATTTACAGGAATTGTATTACAAGTTAGATTAGCTACTGTGGGGTTCTGAACTTTCTAGTATACAAGCACTTTGCAAACTTTATTTTATTGATCTTTACAGAAGCCTTGTGAAGGCCAAACTACCATCACTCCTGTTACAAATTCTTTCTGCTGATAAAAAGCATTGAGATGTATCTCAGTTAAGCTGTTTTATCCCGGTAACAACACAGTCTGTGGCAGAATCAGAACAGAAACAGAACTAGAGCTCCAGAAAATGAGTTTACAATATCTTTGCCACAATACAAAGGTACTAATCCTTTTGTATCAGGGATAGAAATTATTAGATAAGTTCAGGAAAACATCTTTCCTCAATGTAATACCAGGTAATTAGTTCCACTACTTGGATATTTTACTTGTTCCACTGTGCTGTCTTAGTATTTCCAAATCCAACAGCACTTTATTTCTTAGATATCCTGAAAAGCGAGCCAGCCCTTCCAAGGCTCTGAACATAGCATTCAAACATTTCCAGTCCCATTCAAAATTTGAAGACAGATTTCTTACTGACTTAGACATACATCAGTCTCTTACAGTGTACCGTTCGTTTGTTCGTTTATCAAACATTCTTGTATCCACTCTGAATTCCACTGTTGCTTTCCCCGAAATCTGTTGGTGTGGTATGCAGTGGTATGCAGATCCATTGCCTTCTGTGAGTGTCATCTAACTTCACTTATTTTTATATTATTTGATATTTATGAAAGCAAGAAATGAAAGAAGTGAAAGCAACTTGAGTAGGAAAAGATACAATCTTTTCAAAAAGCACTGTCTATATCCTGCAAGTTATTTTCTAAAATGCACCACTGTTTAATAACAGCTTGTTTCCTATTTGAAAATGTCTTATTAAAAAATAAAATTAGCAGACAAAACAATCTAAATTATTTTGTTTACCTCGTTTCAGTGCTATAGTGTTAAAACAGAAAGTGTAAGTATTTAACAAGTTTGTGGGAGCAAAGATTAGTTTCGCAAATTGCTACCAGGAGATGGCACCATTAACAAAACAATTTGAGTGCCACATACAAGTTCCTTTCAACCAGCTCTCTGCCTGAACGCTTTGACAATTCCAGGTGTTGCCTGAGCCCGATCCTGCAAATCATTTATCCAGGCAATCCTCACATGTGAGTGATCCACGGCACGGCGAGAGGATCCCGCACGCTGGGGACTGGTGCCTTATTTGCTCAGGTTGGCAGGTCCGGACTTGTGCTGACTTATCAATTACCGGAAGAGACTAATAGTTACGGGCCAGTATTTTCCTCCCTGAGCCATAGATACTGATCTGGATAAGGGATTGAGGCTATTGTTTTATTAATCATTATTTTTTAAAATCTTACTCTGCCATATATAGGCTGCGACTAAGTTGCGTGAAGACCTGAATGCAAATTCTCAGAGAAGGACTGATGTGAAGTGGACCGGCTCCGATTACAGTTGCAAGAGCCGAATGTGAATATTCAAACACTCCTTCCAGGAGACTGAAGGTATGACATTCTTTGTCATTGTTCCAGCATCTCCAAAGAATAACATTAAATTATTTTTACAAGCCTGTAAAGAATCTAGCTTAAAATGACAAGAATTCAAAGACTCCGAGACCTTACCCTACCCCGATCAGAGAGCATCCCTGTGGTCAGATCAGCCCTGTGGAAGGTGAAGGGAAGATTTTGGTTGATTACAATAATGTCAGAATTTCACCTGTTGACTGCAGACAAGACTGGAGGTTTGCATCCACACAGCTTGCAGGATCGGATCCCTTGTGTGACAGGAAGCAAAATATTTGCCATGTGTTTCATTTCAGTTTCAAGCACTTCAGGTTTTGAATCCTCTCAGTTAAGTAATTGATGTTTGAATGCCCTGTCCCCTGCTTGGTATTTTAAAATAAACCTTGCTATAGCACAGATTATGAATCAAAACAGCTGCTGTAGCTGAAAGTGTACTTAAACGGCAAGATGGCTCTTTGTGAATCATAGTAACTAGTCAAATATATATTGCTTCAGCACCCAGGGAGCTAAATTTCATCTATTTTGGTTTAAAGGATTCATTATATAGATCTGGTGTTTACAGCTTTCTTCTTTTTTTTTAATGTCTCCCCTATCACTTATTGCCAAAAAAACAATTGAACAAAAAATTTGTCTTGTTACCAATTCTGTTGTCAAACTTGCATTTCCCATATGCAACAGCATATGAAATTATGAATAGATCTTTTGTCTTCAGCAAATGCAACCGGAAACAATTGAAAATAGGGTTTTACAAGCATTGCAGAAAGCTGTTTGCAAAACAGTTAAACTCTGGCACGGAAACCCCTCTAGGCATGGTTAAAACATCTAGATTAAGATTTTTAATTTGTTCGCTGGGTTCACGGTGAACTTTTAGAGGGCTGAATAAAGAAAAGAGAAACAGAGCTCAAATTTTTATTTCTGGTGGGGTTAGGACAGGAGCTGTACATGTGTGTTATTGTAAACAAGCCAGAATATGAAAACATGCAGGGGATTTTCAATTAGGCTGCACTAAAAACCGTGATGAAAATGCTGTTGTAAGAAAGATTGAATAAATTTTTTGGAAACATGCTAGTGCCCGTGTAGGGTCTAGGTACAAAGCCTTCATTCCTCTGCTCAAACAGAACACAGAAATTATGGAAGCCATTGCTCAAAACATGCAAAACCAGTCAGAAGGTAAAATATATGGGCACAGTGATTGAAAACAAACACAAGGGACTGAAAGCAAACCAGTGTAGAGTTCATCAGGTGCCCAGGAGGCAAGATTGCAATATGGTGCTATTTTATTCATCATAGAAACAGGCTAAATAAAGTAAAAGTAGTGTAATTCTGTCAAAAAGGAAAGAACTGGCGAAAAATCAACGGTTGGAAAAACTCATGGAATTGTGAACAAAGATGCTTTCACCTTTTTTGTTATCTACAGTGGAAAGGGAAATAAAAAAATGTGCACGATCTTTTTAACAAACCAGACCTCAGAATGCATTTCTCATCCTAACAGCAGCAGCACACAGGACCATACATATTGTCTAGCTTCTTGGGGTCACTAATAAATGTTATAGTATTAATCAGTCTTTCTACTGCACTATGACTGCCGCAACAGCTCCCCTCATCTTCCCTAACTTCCAGTCTTACTGCTGTAACTTATTACAGCTCGTGCTCTGAGCTTTAGTAAGCCCTCTGTGCTACATCCTCTAAGAAGCTCTAGTAAGCTATGGCCTCTGGAAAGCTGTATTTAGTGCAAAATATACCTTACTGCACACAGACAGGGGAGAAGATGCAATAGAGATGGAGCTTTCTGAGCATGCCCTGGGTTTATCTACATTTCTGCTTGCAGTTCACAGTACAGAGAATTAGACTTAAAGATACTTAATAAACTCTGCTTTTCTTTTTAATTTTTCTTGCCTATGACTTTTACTAGAATTATTCTCCAATTATTACCTCCATTTAAATGAATGAGGGTGGGTGACAAGTTACACTGAGGTGAAAGCAGGATCAGTTTTAGCTCCGCATCCCTACTGGCCATTCATCTGATTGTCATAAGGGAATCCAGCCACTGAATGCCTGAATGTTTGGAGTCTCTGGAGCCGATGGGAAGCCTGAGCACTGCCCTTTAACCTTCTGGCCTCTTGGCTTACTCTTAGATTCCCTCATCAGAGCTGAACCTTGCCATCCAACTTCCTATCCCAGCAGTAAGTCCAAACTCCCATTGTCACTTAAACTCCTAGAATCTCCCTGAAAAGTGAGCTCTCTGGTTTACAGGTTAACCCTTCGAGAGCTGAATCAGCAATGTGATTAAACTTCCTGGTAGCAAAAGTTTTGCCCTCGCTTTTGCCTTAAGCTAGGGTTTGGTTTTTACTTAATAAAACAGAGGAGATTACAAATCACTGGAAATAAAGAACAAACATCCTCAATGTAATGCTTTATCTGTATCTCTCCCTATTTGTGAAGTTCTTGAAAGCTCGTCTGTCTTCAAGAAGATGGGGAAAGAAGATGCCTTCCTTCAGCAGGATGCCTCATCAGCTGCAGACTTGTCATTTCAGCTCCTACAATTTACAGGCAAACTTTGCTACCAAGACGACTCTCCACTGCTTAGAGGAATTACAGGTTACAGTTATAGGTCTTGTGGCAGCAGTCACTAAAAATAAAAGCTGAAGGGTGAAAGTAGGAAAACATAGGTTAGACTTGAAATCAAGGTGGATTTTGCAATCTGATGTGAATAACTCTGATGTTCACACTGTGGAAGATATGTGATAGATTCACACATTGCTTGTGTTTTACCAAGGAGGATATGGGCTTAATCCAACAGTCCCCCAAAGTAGCAAATATTTATAAGTAGACAAATCAAATTAAATATTTTGTAGCACACTAAAAAAAGCTGGAAAGGTTGTGAAACAACTAAGACAAACCTGCTGTGAAGAGACTTCAGGGAAAACACTGTGTTGGCCTGAATTAAGATGGAACAGAAAGGAAGTAGTATGCAGGAAGAGCAAAGACAAGGTGGTAGAATCTGTTTGATGCAATTGCCACAAATCAGGAAATGAACAGGACCAAAGGACAAGGATGAGGCTTATAGAGACAACTGGGGTTTTTTAACCCAGGAGAAATCATATGTTTAGCCACTCTTATTTCTTCCACAGGATAGACTGTAGAATCTCATCCTAGTTATCATCTTCTCTATAAGACCTAGAACTTTTGATTGAATGTTGTAGAATGAACGCAAATCTTTGATTAATACTTCAAACAGTAAAGGGTCTGCCTTGTTACTTAGTAAATTTTTCTTAGTGATTTAGAACTCTCAGTATTTGAAATGTGCATCTTATCTTATTTCTAGTAGAAGATGTTTAGCTTCTGTTCCAGGAAATCTTGCTAACAAATGACCTGCCGTCAGAAAATTTGTACCCTTGGAGACTGCACAGAGCACAGGGTCAAGTCACCAGTCGCAGAAGTTTTTCCAAGTAAGACAATCAAGGGGTGGGAAAACTGTTTTGCATAAGACCTATAGAACAACTCTGTTCCACAAACTTCAGGTATTAACTTCCTTCTGACACACTTTTTCTGTCCTTATGTTCCTGTTTCAGAGTTGATTAGAGGAAGAAATGAAAAAATGAAACATTCCACATGGTGGAATAAAGTTCCAACTCTGCTGACTCTGATCCTCAGTTCCTACAAAGAAATGCAGCTATGCCCCCAAATATCCCCTGGTCTGACAGTACTTGCATCCAAGAGCTTAAGTGCTGTAAAAAAAACCAACCAACAAACAAACAAAATATTTATTGCTTAATATTGGACTATTTTTCAATTATTTCTTGTAGTCCTGTCCAAAATCTGATTTCGTGACCAATCTAACAGCCAGGAAAAGTTCACCAACAGTAGACCAAGTTGGAGCTGAAAGCCACTGAGATATTTCAGTGATCCCAAGCTTAATGGTGACACACTTTGAGGCACATTTCACTGGACTCCAGTCATTTACCAGCAAACCTAGTAAGCTCAGTCTCTCTCTACTGACTTTTAGTAAGCTGTCGCATGTATCAGTGCTCCTCCTTGCATATGCTTTCACGTAAATTTTAATCTGGATTGCAAGGCTTTAGGTCCACCTGCCTGTACAAGGTTACAAAAACCTATGGCTTTAAATAGAGCCACCTGCAAATAACAGAACCAGGATAATGTTGGAAGGCTTTCCTCTCTCCTTCCTGCCCAGTTCACTGAGAGAAGCTGATGAATATACTAAAAGGCAGTAGATCACCAATATTTAGACTCTGGAATCACACATCAAATCTCAGCAGGATTCGCTCAACTCTTCAGCCTTCCAAGGGACCTAGTGGGAGTAAGAATGGAACATCAGGATGAAACCTTGAAAGATGAGCTCCTGCCAGCATTAAGTTAAAATATCTCCTGAAAGTTCAGCCATAGGTAGGTACTGAGATGGTGGTCCTGGGCAAAAATTTCACTTCCAAATTTCACAGTGTTATTAATGGCCCTTTCTTCTCATAGAAGACTCTGTTTGAATGTAGGTCTTGGAAGCTTTAAATAAAACCGATCAAATATCTTCCATCCAAAGAGTTGTGTATGCAGAATTATGTTTTCAAGTATCAAGTGTTCCTTCCAGAAAAAAAAAGCAGAGGCTAACACACTTAGGTATAAAAAAAACAGTTTTCTTTTACAAGAAAAAGAAGTTGAGGCCTAAAACCACAACCTACAATTTCTGATAAGCAGTACTGCACTCTGGTTTTAGGTTGACACAGATTTTGTATGATTGCTTTAATCGTGATAGTCAGGCTAGTTTATTCAAAGTGACAAGGCTATACCTATACAAGAGATGACAGGATATACCTTCTAACCAGTGTCTTAGTGGGACAATGAAATGTCTACTTTTCCATAAGTTTACTCATAGGATAAAATTAGAAGTGAGAAAGATAAAAATCTTTGATGCCATCAAGTCCAAGTTACTAGAATTGCTGACATCTCATGGACGGTTCAGATATACTGAGACCTGAATAGCTTCCAGAGAAGTGATGCATTCTTGCTTTTACAAGGTTCCACAGCTGTGATGTCTTTTTTTTCAAAGACAAGAATAGGAAGATCATAGTAAAAATGTTCTTCTAAAACTGGATTGAAATCACTGTAACAGTGAAATAAATTGTAATTGAATTATTGTTTACTAATGATTTTGCTACATTGTACTGTGCATTTAATTTAGATCTGCTAACTAGAGAATATTGGTGAGTTCTCTTTCTTTTTCCCTGCCTTCTGTCTATACCCAATATTCCTTGCTCCTTCAGCCTTTTTAACCACATTTGGAACCCTTAAAGTTCCTTCTAAACCACAAGATAACATGTGCATCAGCTCCATGTTATTTATTGACAAAACAGTTAGTTAGAATTTAGTCATCAAATAGTACCTATGATGTACTTAGAAGGTACCTCAGTGATGGAGGGTCCTGGGATGGGAAGGCAAGGCAAGGCAAGGCAAGGCAATTGCTTTCACAACTTCAAGGCCTGGATGTCCACTTTTTCATCTCAAAAAATGTCTTATTATTTATTATTGATATTATAATGACCTTCTAGGCTACCAGTTAAGGATCAAAACACATAAATAATGTGTTAGGCTTAGGGCAGCTGGTCAACAAAAAAAGGATGTCGCTTTCTGGAAAAGCTGGGAAGGCATTAATTACAGGACTATTTTAACCTCTGTACATTTTCTTTATGTTTGAAACATCTTGCATGCATCTATACCAGGCAAGAGGTTGTAATCTCATTCTTACATACTAGTTTATGATATTCCCATTACTCCAGAGGTTTTATAGAAACTGGAGGCATTCATGCAATGCATAACAAGCAACCAACTTTCTCACTCTTCCATTGGTGCAATTTGTTTTTACCACATTATCCTAAGAACCGAAAGTGAAGTAAGCTAATAAAACTTATTACAGACAAAATTTTGGTAACTACAGTCATTAGCATATCTGAAGTTTGTTCTGTGTATTAGCACCGCCAATGCTAGGCTGATGTGTAGCAAAGAGCACCTGTCAAAACAAAAGAGCTTCATGCCTCACAAGTTTAAGCCCCAGGTAAGAAACTGAAATAGGCTGAAAAGAAGATGTTGCAACCTGAAACGAAAAAGACTTGTAAGAGAGAAAATGAGATCCCTCTGGGTGCCAATAGGCTTCTGTTTGCCACGATTAAATCCTCTTTGTTTCATTACATACATCAGTGCAAAAACAAACAGTCAGATCAAGATAAAGAGCTTGCAACACATCTTTCTCTCTTTTTCCCTCCCCGTCAGAATTGCCACCTTTTTCCCTGGACAAGCCTAAAAGAACTAGCCTCGCTCAGATAAAATTGATAAGGCCTCTGAGCAGGTGTACAAGACAGCTTTTGGCTTTAAAAAAGTGTAAAGCACTTATGTCAATGACCTGATCAAATGATAAGAATGCTGGCTTCCTTTGCTCTCTAATTAATTTTCTTTCTTAAAGAGGGTATCTAGAATTGCATGATGCCTAGGCTGTCTTAAAGTCTTAACACCAATGGAAATTCAATGAAACAACGCTTTTCCTGGAAAAAGAAACCATTGTTGTAGTACATGAGCCTCACCAGAATTAGAAGAGTGTTGTAACTCTCCAGTTGGGACCAAATGTTTATTTCAGCAATTGTTTTCAATGTTATTGTTAATACAACATAGAGTTTCTTTGTCTAAGCAAAACAAAGATACTGGCAGCATGGTGGCTACATGAAGCTGGTAGGAACTGGGGACAGATAGACATACATTTTAATTATCTCTTTGAATCAGGAACTTCATTCAGAGGCATTTATTACCATCCACTGTATCGTAAAGTAATTACAAATGACTGTACAACTTCTTCTCAAGCACTGATTTCTCCCTGTAGAAACAGTATAGTCCAACGAGGAGTGACCAGATCAAGTAACGATACAGTCTACATCGAAATAATAAACAACCCTTTGCATCTTATTTTTATTGAAGTGGCAGGAGTTGGCAGTGCTGCTGTTCAATGGCAATATGCCTCCTGTAATGCTGAGGTGCAAAGGTGAATGGCAAAAATGAGTCCTTCTTTAGCAGAGGTTGATTGTGAAAGAATAGAGAGTTAACAAGCAATTTGTGCTTAGGGCAATTATCTCTGTGTTTCATAAAGTTAAAGGAGTTTGCAAAGCTTCCTCCTCCCTACCCTGTTTATGTTCTACAAATGATACGGATGTACTACCTCGAGTTAGTAAAAATACATACAGGACAAACATCACTGCTGAATTAGTATAGAACTAATTGCAGTAACAGTTTGTGTTATCGAAGTTAAACTGATAGTCAGCTTAGTTATCCTCGATGAGGTGAGATAAGGGTTCACTCAGGTGCGGATACACAATACAGTTGGAAAAAAGAGAAGCTAAGCTAGTCTGATAATTACACTTTTTGGTTGATGACTTCCTCTCGATGAAAGAATAGGATTCCACAAATGAAGTATGCCTTACTGTGTTTATTTACACACACACAGACATACACACCCCCACACCTGGGTGTAAACAGTTCTTGCTTTTTGACTTTGGAGCCTTTGCTGTAAGCACTGCTAGCTCACTGCCCTCCGCCCGTGTTGGATATCATCACTGTTTGCTAAAAACCCTGGATCTGGCTTAATACAGAGTCCCTAACTGGTAGTTGTAGAAACCTCATTAACTGTGATGAAAACAGCAGAAAAACATGTTGTAGAATTAAAAAAAAAATGAAGGAATAAGAATGAAGAAGTTGAGAATGCATAAGGAAATCCTCATCAGACTAAGTTGAGCAAACTGTCTTGCATTACCGTAAATGTTCAATGACACAGAGATTTTTTTAATCAAGATTTTCTCATACCCTGAGTACTGTATGACAATTTTAAACTTCTAAAACCACCCATAGATTGTGTTTTAAAGTAAAATAACATAAAAGGACAAGATTGTGGTGATCTTCCTTACGCTCTGTAGTGTTACTTAATATAATTTCACTGGATCACATAGAGCTACTTCTGAAATTAGAATTTCACTGTCAGTAAAAGTACTGTAGTCATACTGAATCCATTTAGATGTGGCACCTTCTCTCCTTTGGTGTGTTTTGCAACACACCGAGGGACTCCAGATTCAACAGTTTGTGACATCAAATGTTTGAAATTTCGGATTGCGATTTCGGTTCCCATGAAACTCTGGACTGACCCGGTCTTAGCCAGTTCAAGTTCTACCCCTGCAGTGACTTGGATAACAGACAACCATGTACAATCAGGTCATCTGACTGTATCACCGCTGTGTTGAGATGTAAAGACAAGAATACAGAAGTGAAGGAAATGCAGCATAATTTCATATTTTTTTCATTATTACAGGGTTTTTTTACCTTCAGGGGAAAGAATAGTTATGAATTTTTAAACTGGAAATACTAATCTCACACATACAGCTTTTCTTCTGCTGTTGACATATTCACTCTCAGAATTCACACTCAATTTCTTTGTAAAAACAGAAACGTTCAGATAATCCCTTCTTACAGCACACACTGCTGTCCTGCCACAGACACTTCTAATCTGGGAGACATTAGGTCAAAAAGATAAAATACTTCAGTGGGCATAAACCAGTTGTAACTTTTGCAGTTAGGGGAACTGGCTTTAGTATGGCAGACAACACCAAGCAACTCCAGTTAAGGTCTGATACGTTCGTGTGTCCCCACAGGATGACCCAGTGGTCTGGTGTATTCATTTCTTCTGCATGATCCTGAATGGCTAAGGAAGCTGTGTCGTTTGTTTTACAATTCCTATTTGTTTAATTGTACCTAATGAAGGGATAATCTATTTATAGAAGTGAGCACTGTTTATTTTCCTCATAATTTTGTTTGTATTACTGTGTTCTAGAGAAAAGGAAGCTTGTGCAAAACACAGCATGAGAAAGAAAAATACTGAAACATGGTTTTAAAAATGATAAGAATGTCAATCATTTTAAACTAGAAAAAGAAATGCACCTCAATATTTGTATTTCTAAGAAGAAAAAGGTTTTTTTTCTTTCCTTTTTGGAGAGGAAAGATGCAGAAAAGGGCACTGTATTAGCTAAATATTGTACCTTGCAACATCCGTCATTTCCTACTCAATAATACTGAAAGGGTCTAATTTATAAGTTTTTCCATTTCCCTGTTATGCTGGTTTGTAAGTTCTGACATTGCTACTGGTATGTTAATGAGAAGCTAGTGTTCCATTAAGAGTAAACCATATGCTCTGCCGCATACTGTGAAAGAGAAAGCATATAATGTGACTGTTGCCTTAGTAACACATTAATTCATTTTGTCAGTGTTGGCACAGATCATTTCATTTATAAGAAAACAAGTATAATAGTTTACCACATCTATAATATTTACAGTGTTTCTGTTACAAAACAGTGACAAAATGAGTTTAAAAAATAGAGTTGGGATAGTATTATTAAAATATGGGATTTGTGGTTAAAATGTTCCCATACAAATTAAAAATAAGATTGGTGTAAAATTTCTTTTCACATTATAACACCGAACTGTTTGCTTTTTTGCATATTTGTATTCCACTAATAATCTGCATAAAAATATAATCCATGAAAAACCACAAGTACATTAGCAGTTTTTAATGAATGCTAAACAAAATATTTAATACAACAGTTTTGTTAAGTTACAACCATTACAACCTAATCGTATGTTAGCATGTTACCCATACAAAGCTAAACATTTATCTCTTTTTATCTGTTCTTCCAGATGTTTCTTAGTATTTTAACACTGCTGAAATACTAGAATTAAAGTATTCCGTTCTCTTAAGTGATCATATCTTACATTTTATTCACTGAAGAAGTAGGTACATATATATATATAAAAATGGATAATATGCTTTAGACAGAAATGATACTTAATATGAATTGAGATATTGCAAAGATTTGATAAGGAAAAGAAGTGGAGAAGGAGGAAAAGTAATTCCTCATTATAGTCTGCACCTGCAGAATGGTCTCAACCCTTCTTGTTCTTAGGATATTGTACACCTGTAAATGCATGTTTTTCACAACAAATATTTTACATCTGTAATGCACACCGATCACATTATACTAAAATAAACAACATTACATTTTAGATACCACTGTCATGAAAAACACATTTTTCTAGTACAACTACTCTCCTTTGCACACATCCTAAACAAGCATTTAATAAGCCTTCAGGAGTATTCACAGGTCTTTAGTTATTTGGACTAATGCACATACCCTGTAAAGGTTCAGTACAATTCAATTTCTTATCAGAGTAAGGATAGTGGGCCAAGTCACTCTCTCAAAAATAAAGCAGAAATCTTTCTAAAACTGTGCTGAGACCATACTTAACAAATCTGTAGTGTTGTGAGGTTTTTTTTAAAGAGGATTTATGGAACTTTCTAATGTAACTCTGGAATCATTTCCATTAAATCTTATTAAGTCTTGTGAATTACTTCTGTAAAGAAAAGTTAAAAGAAAAAATTATGGTGAGATAGTTCAGAGTAAGTTGCCTCTGGAATACAGTCACAGAACAGGATGGGTCACAGAAAATAACACTGAAACATTTTATCTAATTTTTGTAGCTACTTAATTTTAAAATTTTATTTAATTTTATTTCTTAAAGAATAAAAACAAATCTGTTAGGTCTGAAAAAAGTCCTCTTTTAGCTGTAGGCACTTTAGCTGTTAAAATATATTTGTCATCTGTAAAACCAAGTTCCATTTCCAGAGTGAGTTCTTAATACATCTTAGCTTAATATTTCTTAGCTTAATACTGTGCAATTCAAAGATTAATGAATACAATTACTCATATTGGATGGTTCTCAAGTAATGTAAGTAGTACATTTAATAATCTCTCATTATAGCTAATAAAGCAGCTATAAATAAGAATAGCTAATAGAACACCTAAAATCTCTTGCTAAATGCAATACTACAAGCACAGTTCTGCATTATTGGTAGTTTTTTAAAATTTATAGTTTTCTGCTAATGTCCAATACTAGGTTAACTCAAATTCAAAGACATTTTGTCTGAGGAAATTGAAGTTTATATTTTAGTAGTAGTAGTATTATTATAAATGAAATTAAATTCCATGCTGGAAGCTGGATGTCATACTGATACAAGATCACATGGGAACACTGAGCATTTGATATTTTTAAAGACCCTATTTAATAAGGAAAAACAAGAACAAGAAAAGCTGGTGAACCCAAGGGTTACAGAAGTTTTATGGGAGCTGTATAGCACCATTTAATCCAGAGACTGTGTAGAGTCCTCAAATTTTCTTTCACATTGTAGTCAGTCATATCACATCACCAGGAGAAGTGACAGGAGGATCAGATCCATAATCTCTTCATGTATATACGGAAAGGATGAAATGAGAAAAATGAGAGGAGTGGTGACTTACAGAA
>NW_010553858.1:4665-96680 GCF_000687285.1 Phaethon lepturus | reverse complement strand
TTTCCCTACTGTATAGTGCAATCTCAGTTACTTTCTGATGTCATCAGGACTCTGAACTTTCAGAAAACTTTGGAAAATTGTCAGAACTGGAAAACTGACAATGAAAGCCAATAAAAAATAGATAAAATGAAGTCATTGTTAAATTTATCCTGTTTTTCTTTTAAACTAAATATTCAAAATATTTTTCATTATCAAACATAATGCTGTGTCTTCTTTTTCGGTGTCTGTGCATGTTTCACAACTGTTACAGAGAAGTTAGATGATTAGGTATGTTTTAAAAAAAAATTATATAATAATAAACAAATAACATAAGCCTTTTGTGCAAAAGTCATTATGTTCAGGTAGAGGCAGATGATAGCCTAAATCACATGAATGAAAATTAACTAGCTATACCATATCACTAGTAATAAACTTTTGAATATTGGCAACTGTTTTGTACAAAATCATAGCTGTGGGTGTTTTTTCACTTTTATTACTGTGATTCACTTCGTACAAGCCAAAACTACTGATTTGAAAGATTTACATAAAGTTTCTGAAGATAGAGACTATTTTTCAAAAACGGTTACTGAAGCTTAGAACAAGAGCTTAGGCAGCTATATTAACACATCCTTGAAGAAATCTTTCTCCAGAAGTGTGCTTTTTTGAGCATGCACCTTTAACAAGCAAAGAAGTCTCAGTATGGCTATATCAAATTAATTAGTAGACTCTCATCTGAACCCAGACCTGGGGTAAACTTTTCCCTGATCTCTTCAAGAGCATGGACATAAAAGGGTTCCGGCATTTCTGCTGGACATCCCACATTTCTTACCAGTCCTTTAAAGGGCAGTTAAGGACAATTTTAGTGTCCTACTGCTCTGAAGACAGCATGCAACACCTGGCTGGGCGAGTAGATGGAGCAATGCCTTCCGCTGAGCTGCTGATGCAAAAATGACCCAGTGCTTCTCCGTTAAAAAATAATGGACTAGCCCTGTATGGACACTTCTGAAAATCTGTGTCAGAGAATTTTCATTTTCCATTTCTCATTTGGTCAGTAGCAGAATTTTGACCAAGTTTGGAGTGCAGTGCAAATTCAGATTGATGACATAAGGTTTATACACAGGTGCACATTTAACTGGATGCACCAAGGTGTATCACAGTGACAGCCTGCCTCTTAAATGCATTCACCGCTGAGCTTACTTAAGACAACATGTTCCCTGCTAATCTTTTTTTAAACATTCTGGATCTGACACCATATTATACACTTACTCTATGTGTGTATAAAAGACCTGGGGTAATGTTTCATCATTCCTGACGGGGGAGGAAGAACAAAGAAGAGCCAAGCTTTGTATCGGATTCTCTGGGGAAACATTTGAAACCTCGCTCTTCTCTAGTAATTGGCCTGAGTACTGACGGCTACTAATCGATAGCTGAAATTCAAACAAGTGATTTAAAATTCTTGAAAACTAAGGTACAAGCTCTTATACCATCCGATAATTATTCTCTTCATTGTTGGATGCATATCAAGCCACATTGATAGTAGCAAAACTTAGGTGGTTTGCTCCCGTGTCAGCCTTACTATAACATGCCACTTCACTTACGAAGTACAGTATGAACAAACATAGTGGCGGTTTTGCTGTCTTGACACTGTCCCTGTGTCTTTGGGCCAGACAGAAGCACCAGAGGCTACTGTAAGAAGAGACTCTGTCCTTTAAAGGCAACTCATTTATTTTCAATCTGCCTCTACCACTGCTTTTGTCAGAGCTCATTTACAATGAACACATCTTATAAAAAACAATTAATAAGGAAACAGGAGATTGTTAAAAAAGTATAAAGAATCTTAACTACAACGTACGATGTTAGAACGCCTAAAAGCTATTGTCCTCTAGTGAGTGGCAAAATGTTTAGCCTGTGTCAAGTCTTGCAATATGTCCGTGATAACATGTAAACACAGTACAGCTAGTTGTATCTGGCACACAAGCATTCTAACTTGCTTCTGACAGCCAGCTAACCAGAAGCTTATTTAGATTTAGGGGGTGGTGGTGATGAGTCTTTGGCAGTTGTAGAAATAGTAGCCTAACAACTTGTAATACATATAATTACTCTCCATATCGCCTGGTCAGCATATCTTCTGATATGTAAATTAGACAGAGCAAGCAGATGTATAACCTAGGAAGCATTCCAGATTCATCTTGATAAAAGTATGGTATTCATACTGGGCAGGGTTCCTTTGTCTATAACAATGCCACCAGCAACACCAAAAATACATTGAATGTAAAAATAAAGCTATTGACCATTTCCAGGGGCTACAGTCTACATGGAACATTTTCATTCCACCTGCCATATCTAATAAGCAGTATTATTTATCAGCACCAGCATCACACTAAGGTAGATATGTGATAAAAACATAGGAAATGATAGAAACTGCAAATATCTTATAAAGAAATTGATAAAACTTGCTAATTTAGCTAAAAAGTGAGAAACTAGGGGAAGATGATGACAGTGGTAAAATTCACGGCTACAGAAGCTTCTTCTATGTGCATTTCGAAGATTTAGAGATCTCTCTACCTACGTACCTACCTACCTACGTGCCTATTACAAGTGTTTCCCCCACAAACCCTGAACCTATTCCGATGTCCCAAGCCTCTGACACTAGATAACATAGAAACTCCTAAAGCAAATAAAACTTATTTCTTAGTCCAAGGAATGTCATGGACCACCATTTTTTTTTTCAATAAATACTAAGGATTATTGAGCCCTTTTGGTAATTTAGCCAACTTCTAAACCGGTGAAAGTTACCATAAACCATCTACGTTACCACTTGTGCTTACAGTGATATAGACACAGTATTATTGGGTTTTTTAGAGCACTGTTGCTGCAAGCAATGGCTCCCTTTTGTGCTCTCTCATGACAGTTCTTATGTTTGGTGAGTAAATTAGTTTTCTGGACATAGTTGGTTTTATGAACACCTTGAGTATAGTAAATCTGCTTGTAATTTAGGAAACCTCATGATTTTGCATATTGTCACACATAGCACAAATCAACCTTTTTTTCCTAAGATTAAGTTGTTGACACAGTTAGGATGTCTTTATTAAGACATGATTTTCATTGTTTAACGATGCATTTGAGATAATGTGGCAAATCAAATCAGTGCTCAATGTGAATGTTGCATGCTGTTATTCTCTAGGTATATTAGAATATTGGACAAGATGAGCATTTCTTTGTTAACTCACAGAAAAACAATACTTTGCTCTTGGCCAGATTCCCCAAATAGAATTGAAATGCAAGGAGTGAATTTTTTTTTATATATATTTATTCTATCACAGTATCTTGTGTTATTTTAGTGAGTTCATCATTAATTTTTTTATCATAAATCTGAGATTATCTTTCAATACAGAAATTTTACATCAAACTAACTGCTACAAAATTATTCCTTGAACTCATTGCTGGAATGTTCCTTGATGCACTCAGACTATCTTATTTTAGTCTCAGTAAATTTAAAGCCTTTTATATTTCCCAGGGAAAAATATTCAATAAGGATAGAATAACCTGAATTTTTTTATTTTGTATTAGGGCATGCAGTGTTTGGTAAGAATGTTTCTAGTGTGAGCATGAAGCATGTATGTATTTATTGGCCTGATACCTTCTACTGAACGTCCCATTGACTTGTGGGAACTGAGACAGTAAATTACATTTTTTTGTTAGTAGGCCATCAGGTTCATTTCAGTGGTTAACAACATACTTTGCTACCCTGACCTTTCCAAGTTCTAAAATTCTTAGTTTTCTTAGCTACTGACAGTTCTGAGCCATTGCCTTTACTCTATGCATCTTCATACTTTCTAAACTGGGAAAACTTACCTTGACCTCTCCGAAATTTCTCCAGAACAGCCTTGAACAAGATGTCAACTAGAGGAACCATTCTGAGGAGAAGTTCCAATTGTGTAAGCAAATCAAATGGAATGCAATGCATATTTATAAGCTAGTGAGTTTTCTATCAATTCTACAGTCTTTACAAATAAAATTTTCAATCCTTTATGTATATTAGATTGATAAAATCTAGGAGATGAAGGCTGAACACTGCCATATGAACAAACTATAACTTAACTATTCACTGTGTACAGTTGATGAAATGGCAGCAATTTTTTTCACAACCTAAAGAACAATGATTTATAATACGTACTGAAATTTATTAGTTAGAGAAAGAACTAATAGTAATATGTGCAAATGATTTTGTAGTTGACCTAAAGTTTTAAGGAAATCATCTTCAGTTCAATTTATCAGTCTGACCTTTACATAAACCTTTACAGAGTCCAAAAATATTTTTATATTTATTTTAGGGACAATTTTTCTGTTTTATAAATTCTCAGCATTGCTTTCCCTTTGACCTGTTCACCTCATCTCTATTTTTAAAAATTGTTTAAATAAATTAAAGTTATCTATCATATATGTCTTATAACAGAATTTTAAGACCTTGGGAACGAAGAGTTGGATCGGGTTACCATTGCCATGGCTTCCCTTAAAACCTCAGGCTTGAGAAACAAAACAGAACTTAAAGAAAGCCTACTAAGCACAGGAGTTTGATCTCTGAAATTGCTATTTCCTTATTTTCTGTGATGATTTCAACATTAGCTGGCTGAACTACTGTACAGGGCATTGAAAAAAGTGATATCAAAGGAAAAATTGCTTGCATTTTTGGAGATAGTCAGCAGAGGGCATTTATAGACTAACTCAAGACATATTTCTGTATTCACTGTGGGAATGCTGAGAAGTATTCTGACATGCTATATTGATATGAAAACTATATCACTACTTTTAAAAAATGGAAAGTTTTGATTTAAAATGAGATTTTGTTTACAAAGAGGGAAGAGAGAGAGATGACCAATATAATTTTTGGCTTCTCTAGAATTATTTGACTGTATTAGGTATCTCAGATAGCATGAAATTCCACACACCCTCAGAAAAAATGTAATGGGAAAAGAAAAAAAAGGAGGGAGTAAAAATTGCTTTCGTTCTTTCAGCGTTTTACAACTATATATCTAACATACAGTTCATGAAAGAAGATAGTTCTTTTTAAAACTACTAC
The DNA here is from genome assembly GCF_000687285.1 of Phaethon lepturus. Taxonomy (NCBI): domain Eukaryota; kingdom Metazoa; phylum Chordata; class Aves; order Phaethontiformes; family Phaethontidae; genus Phaethon; species Phaethon lepturus. Next base: position 91,621 of record NW_010553858.1, on the reverse strand, counting down.
AAATGAATAAAAGATGGTTTCATCTTTTGTGCTGGAAGACATGCTAATTGATATTATTAAATAGCTGCCTTTCAATGAACATAATAATAAATAGTCTACTAAAATATTGAAGATTTTGAAGAAATGGTTAGGGATCAGGTAGTAAAACCTGACGTGATATTCCAAATGTAGGGGTAGGTCCAGAATATAAATTTACTTAAATAATTACCAAATCAAAATTAAACTATTTTTATTATCGACTTCTATGAATATCCAAAATTCTGTATTTCATGTATAGCTATATTTCAGAATGAAATAACACCTTTAGAAGTGCCTCCTTTATTAAGAAGAATGTCTATTTGGCCCAGTTCTCCCCAAAACAGAGAGCTTGTCAACATGAACTGCATAAAATACAACAGAAATCTTGAAAAGATATGCGTTAGACAGGAAACCTTAGAAAATAAATCCTAACTTTGATAGTAATAACCAAATAGTGTGGTATCTTGATTATAAACTGGACAATTATAAGTTTTCACTTTTAGTAAGGGAGTTAAATGGAAAGAAAATATAGGGTGAAAAATATTAGCAAAATCAAGAGAAAAGACCTGAAGAACAGTTAAAGTACAAATGTTCTCCTTGGGTGGATATCTGCGCTTGCCTGAGTCCAAAGTTAGAAGAACTCATTGAATATTGTTTTAAAAAACATGGGTCTTAAGTTTCATATTGGTGTTCTAGCTTTAACACCCAACTTTTTTTCCACAGAGGTCACAGGCACCAATAATAACAAATTTAAGGCTGAAACTTTGTTGAAAGAATTACCCTATATTTAGATGTCGTGCTTTTTTTTTATAACATGGATATATTGCATGCTCTTCCACATTTTTTTCCTTTGGAAAAGTTTGTATTTTGCTTATTGCAAAGCAGAATTTTCATACGTATTTGTAAGCCAAAGTTTTCATATTGTAGTTCAGTGGAAGTTCAAAATGTTTCCATACCTTCCATTTGTTTCACGCTTCTATGGTACAATCACGCTACAGTACTCCAGTGCCACCGCGTGATGTTTTCAGTCCCCTCTTTCATCCCTTGTGAGTGAATACAGATATTCCTCCAAATGTTCTATGCTGGCTAAAATGATTTTAACTTATATAGTGTTAATCAGATGTTTCCAATTCAAAAGAGACCACAATAAATACATTGACTGCGTAATAGAAAATTACTAAAATCATATATGTGAAATCTTCTAATTACAGCAGCAGCCTTCATTTGCATGTCTCTGAGAAGTTTAGAGTTGACATATTTAATGCCTTGAAGTTCAGGAAAATCCTCCTGTTAGAACATTGTATGAAATACGTTTCAGAATAAGGGGTTACCACTGACAATGCCTTACTTTTCTATTTAACCCTGAAGGTTCAGGCGTTTTCAGCTTTTGTTTCAGTAACAAAAGGAGAAGGGAGTGGCAACCTTGGAGGTTTCCTCCAGGATAACTACAGACCAGATCATCTGCGGTGTTGTATTTAAACTAGAATCCTGAATAACACAGTAAAATGATATCTCCTGTATTGCATAAAACAACCCAATTCACTGACTGTTACAATGGCATTACTGGTAGCAGAAAAAAAACAATTTCTGAAGTGTCCTCTTGACAACCACACGTTTCATTGACAGAGATTTTACTTGAACTGTATTTAATGGACTCTTATTCAAAGTATCCTTACAGAGGCCGGGGCTTTAATACTGCAACTATATTTAATATATAAATAAATTAAATTTAAAAAGACATGATAGAGTTGATCTTTTCTTTCTTTGGCCACATAATCTTTCAGAGTTGTGAATTATATAGTAGTCTCTAATCTAGTTCTCTGAATGCTATGTGATACCTCATGGAAATATGCATTATACATGCTAACTCTTTCAGAGTAACTAGTTTAGAAATTTCATAGATTTATATGCATCTATATGTAAGTATATGTATGTGCATATATCTATGCCTATATATGTAAGAATTTCCTCTCTCTATATACATGCAGACAATTGTCAGTTGGTATTTTTTTCTTTTTCACTAAGTAAATCCAAGAGGCCAAAGATTCACATACTTAAAAATAGCCAGAAAAAGACTTTTTTCAGAATTTTTATAACATTTATGATTCTTTATAAACGACTTAACATTGATGAAGTTATTATAGTCCTAGAATACTTGTGCCACAAGGAGCTAATCACACTCTTACAGGACCTTGAATACATGCAGTCTTCAAGTATATCACCTCATAAACAAAATTCAGGTATCACCAATGTCAGAAGAGAAACCTGGTGAAAATTTTTTTTCTCTGTGATATAAATAAGCTTTTTTTTTCTTTCTGCACTTCAATATTTTTCCTACATGTCTGTTTATATTCATTATTTCTGCTCGGCTATCTTCCTTCCCTCCTCTCTCCTCATGACTGTGAGTGATGAGAAGCTGTGAAAAGAACAGAATGACACCAATGGACTTGTCCAAAGAGGGGCAGGCTACATGGTTCAGAAAGAAAAGGAAAAATCTACAGTTTGCCTTGAAGGTAGATGTGAATAGGATCAGGAAGAAGGGACTGAGAAGACAGAATTTAGCACTCTGGAACAATGAAAGAGGTCAAACGAGACTGAGATGGAAGACGATGGAAAAAGAATCTAGATGAAGAAAAACAAAGGACCGAGGGCTTCTAGGACTTGAGAAAGCAATTAAGGTTAGCAGGACACAAGAACAGTGCAGACTTTCTTCAAGCCACCGCATTTCTACAAATCAATCATCACACTCATTTTCATATAGAATGTAACAGGTTATATAAACCATCTGAGGTTATCATCTAACTAGTGATTAACTTAACTGGAGAGACATGGTAACAGGAAAATGAGTAAAAGAGACATAGGATTGCTAAAAGAGACAAAAGAATGAGCCGGACGGAAAACAAACAGTTTAACTAACAGATTACCAGTTTTCTCTGCGACTGGTGTAGAGTCTGATGCTACTTAGCATTTTCATTAATAACACTGACCAAAAAAAAAAAAATTTGTTTTGAAATTTGCCAATGACATAAAACAGTGAGTCATAATCAAAATGTTCCACAGAAATACATCAAGGTACTACGGGGTGAAATTAGAGAAATGTGATGAAAAGTGTATGAGAAATCATTATCTGGAGAAATTAGAGGAAGAGGACTTGTTAGATTTAATTGATTCATGTTCTTTGCCAAGGAACAGAGAAAAAAGCAAATGCAATCCTTTACTTTACTAACTTGGGATTAATCAAGGTATTTCCAGAAGAGCCATGTACCTGTTAATGCCATTGCACAAGAAACTGGTAGGATTATTTTACTACTGTGCGTAGTTTTGGTCATCCATAGTCCCTGAAGATAAACCCATACCAAATCCAGTGAACTACTGATTAATAGAGATGGCCTTGATTAACGTAGGCAGATGAAGATGAAGTTCAGATAGATGTCCCAACCAACTCGGGAGCGTGTGTGAACATCAAGAACAGCCTGCCTGCAGTACCAGCAAGCTGCTTAGCTGCTTTTAAGACCTTGACAAATGTACACATGTATAATGCTTGTCTGTGTGGTGGCAGCATATTGGACTTGGTCATCTTGAAGATCCTTTCCAAGAACGAGAGCACTTACCAGAATACAAACTTTGGCACTAATGGAAACAGTGCCTGTGCCTGCAGGTTAACATCGCTTGTCCTTTTTGTGTTTATTAGATGTGCAACTGCATGGGATTACACAGCACAACTAAAACACTTTCAAAGACACAAAATAACCCTTTCTCTCATCTAAAGTCTTTGCTTGGAGGAAACTGTAACTCTCACAAACAGGGGCATTTGTTTCTAGTAAGACATGTTCTAATCCCCATGATTATGCCATTCCATCATGACCATTAGAGATTTATGGTGGAATAAGAGGAATTTCACTGTAAGAAGTGCTAAATTCAGATTGTTATGTATGTTGATTGAATAAATATTTTTAAAATATTTTTTAAAATAATAGTGAAAAAGCATGAACAGAAAGAATTTTTGGATGCTATAATTTATGACTTCATAGCTGACAGATTGGCTGACAAAGACTGGTGATGCTAAGGATAATAGATCTGCTCCCATCTGTGGGGAGAGAAACACTTTGAATGGCAGTTTTGGAACCTCTCTGCTAGACAAAGGTAGTGACAGAATGTTAGAAATATCTGAGGTTGAAGTGGGGAGATGAGCAAGTAAAAGCCTTGAGAGGAGTTATTGTCCTGCTGGTGAGGAAACTAACAGCATTCTTTTTTTCTCTGAAGTGTAATAACTGTCTATGAAAAATAAATCTAAATTAAATTTAAAGAATTCTGAGTGGGATGATTTGTTTTACAGGGATTCTCACCCAGTGGGTCAAAATGAGACTAACGTATTCATTAATTAGCTCAAACTCACAAACTTTTTCACCAAAGCGCTAAAAAGCCGTGACTAATTGCATGAGTTAAAAGGTATTACTGGACAATTAGACCGCTGTTTATGAGTATCGGAGTTCTGAATACTGGCATCAAGCACCCTGGGTTTTGCTCTGGATTCTCTCTTAGCAAGTTGCAGTGATGGTGGCAAAAACATACCAGCCAGTCTGGCATTGTTGCTACTGAGGTAACCTTCTCATGTAAATGGACACTCAAGGACAGTAATTTCTGTCAACCCAGGGTTGCTGGAACTTTTCTGCAGATGCCCTGAGTGTGGTGTTCAACTCACCTAACGTCTGCTCTGTGAACAGTTGTCCAGGCGAGCCTTGTGTTGTCATCTGCACTCCTTTTAAACAGCAATGGAGAAAGGAAGAAACCACTAAGGGCCATTTCATCCCGTCCCGAGGTGAAAGGGATCAGTCCCTCTGCGAAGGCGTCTGCCATTCCGGTGATGACAGAGGGGGCCTAGACAACTACCTTAAACCAGATGTTTAATTTTCGTGTGACTGAAGTTAGCTGAGAGAAATTCCAGGGCAATTCCAGAAAAGCTCTGATGATAATTCTTGGTGAGAGAACATAAGAAATAATTACACCTAGTTATCTGCTCCGTTTCTCTGCTAGAGATTGACACCCTGTCAGGGGGGTTGGTCTGCAAACTGGAGCCTTATATTTCACACCCTAATACATGTACTTAAATAGCCATCAATGAATTAATGCAGCATGTTGTGGTTTGGAGAGCGCAAATTGAGGAGTGGGCATACATATTTACTTTTCTTTTATCTTTTCTACATTGGGAACAATCAGCAAAGAAACAAGATAGTCAGCTGTGCACTGCAACAACATAACACAGAACATCAGAGCTTGTTTGGAAGTGCTCAGACTTGTGATATATAGAGCACATGCCTTCACTTCTCTGAGCATTGGTTTCCCAGTACATAAAGAATGGTTAAAAGTATTTATCTGGTAAGAATTACTCTAATGTGCAAAAACTTCCTAGCTCCCACTGCCCATATAGTTCATTAAGTTTTTTTTTAAATTCAGAATTGAAAATATGGGTATGAAAGGACATATTTCTCTAGTTTCTGTAAATAACTACATCATGAATAATGAAATTTCACTACTTTGAAGATGTCATTATCTTCTAAATCAATTGCAGATTAGAAAATAGATTTTTCTGTTGTTGTTGAAAACAAATAAATAATGCCTTCCTCATGAATATTTTGCCCAGTTCTACTGTTTTAGAAGCAGTGTTGGATGCTTGAAGCATTTGTGTTATAAAATAACATTGCTTCAACTTTCAAGGCTGCAATGATAATAATTAATACTTTCTATCAGTACTTGATATTCATTGCAAGTATCAGTAACATTAGTGACATTGTTAAAAGTTCCTAATCTGAATGCTGCTGAGATAGACAAGACGCATGATTTTGGATCAGATTGCAGTACCATTTAAACCTGGATTTATTTGCCACCATTTTTCCTGGCTTCTCCATCAGATGGTGCTTTGTAGAGATTATTTTGGGACCCAAAATGTTAACTATTCATTGGAATGCACTGTACAAACTTAGAAACATGATGAATGGTATTTTAAGAATAAGTATTTAAAACATATCTGTTCTGTGTTTAAATGTCAGAACAAAGCATATTACAGGAAAAACACCTACAAATGCAAATATGCAATAAAACCACAAAATACGGGTTAAAAATTTCCATATTTGATCTGGGTAGCAAATTATAGAGAGAGCAAAAACCCCCTACGCATAACCATAGCTGCCAATTCTGGATCTTCCAAAAAGCAAGGGCAGGATACCAAGTACATGATTCTGCCTTGTGCCAAGCAAGCATCTATGAAAATGTCACCTTTATGCAAGTGAAACACAAAACGAGTAGAATTTGCCCTTAAATGTGAGGGGGAAAATGTTCTGAAAATAAACAAAATGCTTTTTACTGCTAATTAAAACATGAATCAATAAATATTTTCAAAGTTAAATAATACTGTTCCTCTCAAGCTGAGCACCAATCTGCTGGGCTCCAGCCAGGAGAGAATCTTTTCTAGCATAGTTACAAACAACTGATGAGTGGGGTGGAAAACAGAAACATGAATACAACTTTCACAGTAATTCAGGCAAAACTGTACGGCTTTTAATGTGGCAGTTAAAGGTTCTTTACCCTTTCCACCTCTTTGTGTAGTGGTCAGTACATGGCTGGTGAGATAATGACCTACAAGGAGCAGTCAGATTACTGGAATTAAGATGTCAGGTTCAAAATAAACACACCTTGGTTCAACAAAGCCTGCAGCTAGGATTATGTCAGGACTAGGAAGACATTTGAAACCCAGCTGAAGCAAAGTTACTGCTTCTGGACAGAAAACAGGCTATAACATCCTATTTTACTGTACACTTACCGAACTGTTGTTGCTGATTACCTGAAACTGATTGCTAAAACTGGGCTCAGAAGATGCTCAAGTTACAGTCCTGGCTTTGTATGTGGAATCTCATCATATCCTCATTTCTTGTCCTCTTGGACTCGGTATCTTTGGTTTTTCCACAAACATTTTTTTCACAAGTGGGTCTATGGTTAGAGAAACAGATCGCCAATTGTTATCACCTACTCTTGTTGCTTTCTAAATTGATTATGGGACAACATTCCCAGCAGAGAAGGGAATGTAGCAGGGACAATAAGGGTCACTTGAATTACAGAAAAGTAGCTACTATGATTTCAGAGTTGAACACATGATTCTTACTGACCATTCAGGAGTTAAACCGTGTCATATTTTGTTAATTACAAAAGGATTTAGCTTAATCTGAGAGTACTGAAGTTTACAGTGAACATGCTTAGATGAATATATAACAACAAGCTTCTTTGTTCTCTCTCTTGCACCTATTTTGAGCATAACAAACAAATTAAAAACCCACAAACCCCTTACTGTCAACTAAATTTTTAAAGGAATGGAAAAGTTCTTTATATCTGAATTGTGGGAACCTTTAAGAAACACTACATTCCACAATAAACTCCATTTGGATCTGCTTCTCTCATATACCATTTAAAAAAAAAACAGTTTATTTTGTCCTTTAAACAGCACTGTAACATTGAGAAGGTGACGATTAATTTTTTATGATCTTTTTTTTCTGGGGTACATCTGCTAAGGTCCTAATCAAACGTATGTGTGTCACCCATGAAACAGAGTGATGTAATGTCCCTAGAAAAATCCAGTCGCCATAGGTCTTATAGCCGAATACCTGAGTAAGTAGTTTTAATTTAAATGCAGATTCTGTGATTTGCAGGTCCTGTTTTTTAATGTGTTGGCCTTTGTGGTAGTACTAAAGTATTAGGTCTTATTTACATGTACACACTTGGCCTCTTTGTGCCTCTACCCCCAAAAGGTGGTTGTATACTGGCTATGCTGGACAAGTTTATCACATTATATTTTATGTCCATTAGGGCTCGGACTAAACAACTTCAAGTAGTGGACACAATACACTGAACCTCCATACAAAATATTCAACAGAACAATATGTCTGCATTATAGCTCAAACAGTCTGCAGAGTCATTGCTGACAGTATTTCAAGCATGGGGATTTTATAACAGCCCTGATGCATGTTTTAGGACTACTTACAGTACTTGAAATTGTAAAGTTATTCCATCAGTGGCAAAGTTAAGAGGGGAGCTATTTCTAAGTCTTATTGCCAGATATGGGAATGTTCAGTCCTGCTAAGCGATACTGCACAGATTTCTGGCAAGTACAGGAATAAGAATACTCTGACCACAGACTGGTTCTGGCCAAGGATTTACCCAGCCCATGGCTACGCATTAGTTCTGATACGTTCTGATATTAGTTCTGATGATCTCTGCTTTCGAGAAGACTATTTTGGACTCTTACCCTGCATTACAGCCTTCCACTCAGTCAGGTCTGTCTCAGCTGTCTCAGTTTTGCTTGCCTACAGCTCTGCTACTCCTCTGGGAGTAGTGTGGGACTACATATCATACATATTTTGAAGCACTCGGATGGTGGGTTTTACAGCACTTGGATGATGAGCACTGAGAAATATGGTGCAGTATGGGCAGCCAGGTGGTGTGGAAGTATCAAGAACAGTGAGTGGTAATGATAGTAGTGCCGTTGGTGGTGGGGTGATGGCACAGCACAGGCTGGGGGGTCCCAAGCCAACTCATGATTCTGAGCATGTTTGCAGAGGTAGTCCAACCTCTGCTTTGGCGTGGTTAACCGTACAGTGTAGAGGACAGCCATACAGGAGCACTCTGGGAGGTATAATGGATGGGAGAGCACGTGTCCTGCCAAAATATTTGAAAGTCCTATTTATTACTCCACTCTATTGTAATCTGAATGCTATTAAGGAATATTGAGATATAAATAGATCTATTGGTTAGTGAACTAAAAGATAACACTGGCTTTCATGCTGCAATCTCTTACATTCCCTTTGTGGTGAATTGTGGCAGGATGCAAAAGAGGTTGCATTATATAAACATAAAATAAAGAAGAGCAGAATTTATAGCAAATAAGTTTGCTAAATTCTGCATTAATGAAAACTTCAAAGAGCCACTGTGGCTGCTGCATGGCAGTAGGGGCTGGGTGAAGAAGATAATTGTAGGAATACAGATATATTATTAGAAAGAGCACTACTCTGCTTCCAGCTGCATCACTTCAAACATACTTAATGGTATACTTTACCATCTTTTGTGTTTAAGCATAGGGCAAAGGCATACAGATAAACAAGCCTACTGCTCACTCTCCTTTTTTCTTTGCTGTTATATACACTACATGCATGCATGAGCGTGGACTAGACACAATGCATTACATCACTTCCTATGTAATGTACAGGGAATACTTTACAATTCCCATATGGCTGTTCCTTACTTAGTATTAGTACTTTACCTTTCAACCCTTTATTTTCTTTTACACGTTGCTTCATTTCACTCCTTTAAAGTAGAGACAAACAGAGAATGAAATGTGATCTGAGAGATAAAATAAAAGCTGGAAATGGGAGGCCAGACTAATTTTTGTGCTTTATGGGATATTCATATGCAACTTTAAACAACTAAAATCAGAGAAACAGTCCTTTCTGGACTCAAGGGAATATGTCATGAACATAAGTAAAAGCAAGATTTCAAAACATTTACTCTACTATGGTGGGTCATATATGTTCTTCATACAGAGACAGAGCTATAGAATAATACCCCGGAGGTTATACAAAGACACTATACATATTATTTCAAACTCTTTTAATGCTAAAATTAATACAGTTCAAGCAATGTTAATTCACCCCCTTTATGCATGTATCATGATGCTTGATTTATGATAAATGATGCTCATTTACTTGAGCTTATCTATTTTTGTACAGTCTCTGCCTCTTTTAATGAATGATTAGTTACTCAATATTTGACTAGTTACTCAAAGCATGGTCTCTCTTTTTTTAGTATGCACCGCAGAATTACAGATTTCTTCTTCAGTATTTTGGTATGCTTACTGCAGCATATACAGCTGTATACAGCTATACAAAGTTAATGAATTTATCTTCACAAAGTTCTGTGAGGCAGTGCTGGCCTGCAGGTAAGAACCTGGGGCGTAGAAAAATTATTGGTTTAACTGAAAAAGATGCAGCTACTCTGGAAGAAATGGACTCAGATCATCTACTGAAGGACTGTATCATAATGCATCTATGCCAAAGTATTAGTTGCAGTGTTTTAATAAATACAGTATCTTTAGTTATTTTGATTCATTAACTGAGAAAACAAACATCTTGTGTTTAGAAAGGTTTCTAATGTAAAAATTTGGACTTCTATGTCTAGAAGAAGACTCCTAGAACTATGGATTTTCTGGTATCAGAAGTCAACTCAATAACTACGCTTTATGTGGAAAAACCCTGGTCCATGTATGAAACTAATAACTTCATACCATGTAAGAGTCACTGGACTCCTGTTTTCAACCTTAGCTCTAGAACCTAATGATCAGACTACTCTGCCTTTGTGTCTCATCCCTCTCTTTCTCCTTGTTTTTTTCCTGGTGATCCCTCAAGTCCCACTTTTCACTTCAGCCCTCCCTTTTGCAACTATCCAGTATCTTCACACTGATACTTTTCCCCTCTGTAAATGTGTTGCTCGAGCTTCTGCTACCTTCCTCCTCTTCTTGGCTATATTTCTGTATATTCTGTGCAAATGCTTGAGTCAGATCATACCCACCTCCCACCCACATTGCCTGGGAGCCAAAAGGGTACAATGCTCAGAGATGTGGAAGGCCAGATTCTGTCCTCAGTTCCCTCCGCTATAGCAGCAAAGAAGATTTCTTGCAGAGGTAGTTTTCCTTACTGGAGACAGAGCACACAGAAACAAGACCTCGGATTGCACGTGAATTTTTTTCAGTCTTGTAACTATATTAATCTTAGGCAAATTTCCATGTGTACATCAAATGTTAGTTACTTGTTACTCTTGACAGGACCATAAGCTGCTCTGCACTAGAGCATCTGAGCAAATGACCTGCAGTAATTTTTTAAAAATCGATAGAAGAGGGTAGTGTATTTTTCTTCCTTCTACTGATTTTAGAAACAGCAGCTCTATTTCACATGTGCTGGGGTTTTTTGTGTGTTTTTTTAATATACACATGCATGTATGCACAGACAAATAATTAAGTGAAATTAAAATAAAACTAGCTTGAAGCAAAACACTGAAATGTCAAATTTCAAGTAGAAATTTGGGTAGAATTTAGGTAGGGTTGTTAAATTCTGGCAAAGCTAGAGCACAAACAAAAAATAGTTCTCATAATGGAAAGAATTTAACAACTTCAGTTCTGGGGATACTACCTGGGACAATGGATCATGCAATTTAAGCCACTACATGAAATCGCCCAGGAGTAAAATCCTCAGGCAGTTCTAAGTCCTCTTTTTTATGCTTGAGTAGAGCTTCTCCTTGCAGGAAATAATATTGGACCTGCAGGTTAACAATTCCAATGTTATTATCAAAGCATGGCTTGTTTATAACACTGGAAACTTAACTGTCTTACATCACATGTTATCAACCTATCTATATCCCATCTTCCATACCAACATTTTCTGATAAGAACCTTTAAGCTTTTGCAATTATAAACATATTTTAATTAACATTCCCTGTACGTTAACTTACCTTGCTATAGATTTTTAAAAAATATTTTAATTGTAGTTTTTAATCTTCATTGCTATTTCTTAAATGACAATTATACGTTCTATTTAAAATATTTATCTGTCAAACCAAACACATTCCTGTCTATTGACTTGATAGACAACTTTTATTGTTCTTAAGGTTTAAAGATTTCAGGGATGAAGAAACATTTAAGAAACTTAGCTGATCAATGTGCTCACCAAGAAATGTTCATGTTACATTTTTCTGAGAAAAATTAACAGGCTACTGGGCACCCAGAAATCATCTGCCTAAGAGAAATAAAAGTGAAATAATACTAAATGGAAAGTTTTCTTTATAACTAATTTTCCAGTCAGTTGCTCCCAGCTGGAAAAGTGTTTTCAGAGAAAGTTACCCATTAGTTTTTATTTTAAAAAACTTTTGAAATTAATCCCTTTACCTCCATTGGTATCTGTCTGACAACCTCCTAATCTTTTCATACTGTTGGTTAAAAAGTGCACCACTAAATCAACCTGTCATCAATTTTGTCTCTCACCACAGTGACTCAAAGAGTTGCATCAACTAGATCATTTGAAGAAACCACAACTTTTTAAAAGAACATCTGCTGCTGTAATTTGTAATGTATAACATAATCTCACATCCAAATTTGACAGAGTTTGGTAATGTCTTCCAATAATAGGTTGTGAGAGATTCTGTCCTGGGATGCTGCAAACAAAGCAGCAATAAATTATTAAGAGATACAACCACAAATTTAATAAGAAAAAGAAAAATAATCAGTCTCTACTTTGAACACTGAAAAATGCGATGCCATGCAGACTCTTTTTTAAACTGCCTGTTTCAATTTTAAGTATGTACTGGTTTCTCAGGACATAATTTCCTGAGATTAGTGAATATGAATGAAAGTGCTAAGTGCTGACAATTTGAATTCTCACTTCTTTTAACACTCAAGTGCTAAATATTGCCCAAACTTTTGCTAAAATGTTAAGTATCTATCTTTTTTTTTTCCACTGGTAAATTACCATTGATTTGAAGATCTGACAGCTACAGCCATAGTATAGTAGGAAGAACAGTTAGCGTTTAGGAGAGGTAAATTCCAAATCAGGATGAGAAAAAAACCATCCAATTTTCATGAGGAAGGAAATCGCTCTACTTCTGAGAGAGTGCAAGAGAGTAAGTCAATGTAGGCTAAGTCTGGGCAGAAGCGTCAGAAGAATGGAAGTACCGTGGGTAGTGAGTAGTAGTCTGTACTGATGAAGTGTATTCTTGCATATTTTTGGAAGAGGAAAAAAAGCTCAAGAAAGCAAGCATTTCCAGGGACAAATTCTCACTAAAAGTCAGTTAAGTCAGTTACTTTTGTGACTAAAATGCATTGTATGGTTTTGTGTCTACATGCTCACTGTGCAGGTATTGGAAGCAGAGGAAACTAGGGATAGGAAGCCTATAGGAGATCTGCAGAGATAAAGTGGATTAGATAAATACTCAAGCTGCATTTAGAGGACTGCTATTAGTACCATCTGGCAATGAAAATATTGGTTGCTATCATGCAATTGCACTGGAATGTGAGTACCTTTTTGCTAGCTTCCCATGAGCGGTCTGGTATGGAAAGTCGCTTTCGACGAACATGAACAATAATGAGGAGGAGGAAAGGGGCTGGTGGAAAGCAGGTTCACATTTTTTAATGGAAAAGTTATCCACTCAGCAACAAAGGTGGTGAAGTTCCCAGTTTGAAAGTACTTTACAATCAGAGGCCTCATCAAGAGAGTCATTTTCAAAAAAGCACCACACTCCCTCATTGCAAATGAATAAAAAGCTGAGAAAACAAGCAGAGAATAAAGCTACTCTCAGCCTGGGGTTGGCTCCGTAGTGCGGCCTAAATCAATCCCTATCCTTTTTTATGCAGAGTGCACTTACATGCTGATGTGATGGCACAGTTTTGTACAAGAGGTCCCAGGTTTGGTAACTTAAAAGTGGCTTATACAGTTCTTAAAATACTTTAAAGGAGAAGGCATGTTGTCTGTAATAAATGCAACTGTACATGGCAATTATAAAATAACATTTCTTCCCATTAGAAACAGAATATTTTTTATATTTTTATATTGTATTTATTTTAAAGAAATTGTACTCTCTTGTAGAATCTCTGGCTTATTACTCATTATTATCTTTATAGCATAAAATTATATAAAAGTAAATTGTGCCTTACCAACGTGACCTATGCAGCGGATTGTACAATCTTCATTTTCCAGGACTTCGTACCCTTAGTACACACTGCCAGTAATCCAGTACTATAATTATATTCAATTAAAATTATAAAAAAATACTTTATGTGAAACAAGAAAGTTTTGGTTCCCTCCATTTGCCTCTTCTCGCTTGAGTCTTTTAGGCCTTCCAGCGCTTCACCAAAACACTTTTTTTAAATGACAGTTTAGTGTCTCTCATATTTAAATGTGTCCAAAATTATGCTTGAAGAAAAATACAAAATATTGCGAAGACTGTAACAAAATGGAAAAAGTGTCATCACAACTATATGAGTATATTTTAATTTGCATTTCCGCAACTCATTTTAAAAGAAAGTTATCTTCTCAAAATACAAAATAGGTAGCAAATGAAGCAAATAGATAGTACACTGATGGATAGCCTGAATTATCAGTTCGCTTCTCCTGTTTCTTCATATAATGTTATCTGACAGGTCAGAATATAAGAATAAGAAGGAGTTCTACTAGGTAGGGTGGGAAAGTGAATTTATCATGTTACGTCAATATCCTGAAATTTTCAGTCTAAACAGGATGTGGAAAACTGACTCATCAATTAACAGATTGGAACTCTAATAAAATTTTGTAAAATATCCTAAAATAGCCATCTTTTAAAATATCCATCTTTTAAATGTGACAGTACAGTACCATAACATGACACTTCTTCATCACGGTTTTGGTGATGTATAAAAAAGAGATGATGACAAACATCAACTGCACTGCATGCGTTCCTCGTGATGTTCATAAACCTTACAAATATTCAAGAACAGGCAGAGAACGTGTAAACTAGCAGAGATTAATGTACCATGAAAAAGAACAAATGCTGTTTATCTGTTCATGTGCTTCTGCTACTAGAACTAAAAGGTGCATGTATTTTTTGAGATAGTCTGCTTCCTGTTTGGAGCTTACAGAATTATCCATAGCTACACCAGAAAACATTAATATTCTAAGAATAAATTCTGGTGCATCAGATTTGTGGCTACTAGTTACTAGATTAGGTACTAGTATCATTATTATATTCATCATTACCAAGGAAAAAACCCAAACAAACTAACAAAAAACAAACACCAAAACCCCCCATTACAATATAATCTACCATTTATTTACCATTTATCTACCTGTTATTAGCGAAGACCAAATCACCAAACCCAAATACCATTTTCAGAATTCTTCCGTTTTAAGAACTTCATACTCACAGAAGTCATTATAAGGACTGTAAATTTTAATTTAATTTGTACCTCTATGAATCTAATTTTCTAGTCTATTGAAACACTATAATTTGACAAAGACTGAGGAACAGGCAGTGAAGATCTGTTGCTTGAACTCTCTGCTTCCCTGACATGGCCAGTTTTGAAGATCATGTTGCCTTTCTATACCAGTTGGGTATCTGTTCCCTAGACCTCATTTGCATGGGTGGTTCAAGTTGTCGGGTGCTCAAACTGTGTGGTAGAAATTTTTCAAACTCCCTGAAGCGCTCAGCCACTTAGGCTTTTAAACAGATGACTATTTCTGCTTACCTATAAAAGCTTTCTATTCCAGAAGAGATTCTTCTTTCAGTCACACTAGTTAAAATACAGCTATCTGAACTGATTCTAATTTAAGACAATGTAAATAACAGAATGTGATTAATTACATATTTTTTGTCTATACTGTAATACAGAATATTTAGGGTGGTAAAAGTAATGTCATATTTGTGCTAATGAATCAATATTTTATACTTTTTTTTTTCCAAAATTATAATTCTAAAAAATTCAGTCTATGTATCGACATAAAAAACTATTTATTTCAAATTTTCTCATAGAAACTATTGCTGAAATCCCATAATCCATTTCTATCTTAATAAAATATTATCAGAAGACTGCTCTATTTAAAAAAAAAAAATATTTCTAAGATAATACTATGTTAGTGTCTGACCTGGGTGGTATTGGAGGACATATAAATGAATTAACGCATGTCACTGGAATGTCACCTTTCTCTGAAATGTGAGATATGGCTTCTTAACGGGGTAATATTTATAGATCAGTGACTTGAAGTTATATTGCAACTCTTGATCAATTAGTAGAAAAATCCTGAGTTGAAGTTGTCAAGACTAACAAGACATTCCTTTACAAAAACAAGGTGTGTATGTCCATCTCTGGAAGATACCTATTCCCAGTCAATCCTTCATACGACCTTGTGATATATTGTCCTTGTGATACACTTGTCAAGAATCTCTAAAGTCTTGACATAGGTACCTATGAAAGACTGAGATTTATAACTCGTGCTCTTATTCTTGACTGACTCTCAAATTATCCGTTCTGTTTTGTCTTACTGTATCTCTGGAGGCCAAAATGTTTCTGATACATTAGATTATAATGGCTAACATATTTAATCAGAAGCTAGAGAATATAGGTTCTGGGCTCTCCCAAACTTATATTTAAACCTGCATCTGGTGACAAAGCAGTCTCAGGTGGGCTGTAATTTACTCCTTACATCTTGGAGTTAGGACACTGAGAAGCAAAGA
Organism: Phaethon lepturus; assembly: GCF_000687285.1. Lineage (NCBI taxonomy): Eukaryota > Metazoa > Chordata > Aves > Phaethontiformes > Phaethontidae > Phaethon > Phaethon lepturus. The sequence continues at coordinate 75,313 of NW_010553858.1, read as the reverse complement.
GTCCAGAGAGAAAGTAAACAAAGGCATACATTAATTCACAGACCGGTGATGAAGATTTTCTACTAGAATAATCTGGGTCTGGGGAACTCAGTCCTCATTTCAAAAGGTTGAATACTTGCCCAGGCACAGACATAGTTCTTTTCCACCATTATAATATTAGTTTATATGAACATCGTCCTAGCATCCTACTACGTAAGAATTTTGGGGGAGGATTGGTGAACATTATATTGGGATAATCCCCAAATTTATTCTGTTACCTATATAAAAGGAGTGTACAAGCACAAAGTTGAATTTTGCCACTGGGTGAGAAAGCACAATGGTTTTCCCCTACTCATCAGTTTGTATTGATTTCTGTGCACTTATATGAGTTCGAGCATGTTTTCAGGGAAAAGCACGTTTCTTTTAAATTTTAATATGAAATCTTAGATACTTGTCTACCGTCTCCAAAGAACAGTTCTCTTTTAAGAGGACCTTAATAAGTGAGTGGGGCAACATTTACAGAGCACCATTTGTGCATTCAGCAGCAGTCCTCACACTGTCTGTTAAATGGAATTGGCCTTCACTTCTGTTTCAGAATGTGATGAATGGCATCATTCAATAATATATGTTTGTCAAGTTGCAATCTTGTGCAGTGTTAAGCGCAGTGTTAAGCAAGGTTCAGTCTGCATGTAAAATATATTCTCTAATAAAAAAAAAGTAAGACAGAAAATGACAGGGAAAAACTTTGATGCAGCTATATATGCTATCAAAATTACTGAGAGGATGTTAATTGATGGGAATGTTGTTTCACATTGGGTTTACTGTGCACAAACTGGTAAGAGGAATTGTACCTTGGGATTTAAATTGAAAAAAAATACCCTTACGCATGCAAAATCCTTCATAACTTATGAAAATGGGCATATTAACGTGAGTGGGAAGGCAAATATTATGTATTTACATGTTCTAAATAATAAAAATTCAGGACACGTATGCACAAATGCCTGCTTCAGGATGAGGAACCTGTTCTCTTCGCAATTTAAGGAAGGATGTGGGATTGTAATTCCTAACCTAGCAGCAATTTCTCTAGAGTTTTTTCTTTCCTAAAAAGAACTAACAACCATACACATTTCAGCAATTCCATGATGAATCTAATTTCTTCAAAAATATTTAAATAAGATTGTGGTCTTCCTTAATGAGTAATGAGAATCCATCAATACTAATCATAACTGTTTAAGGCACATTCGTGGTAAACCACAGAAAATAAAAAAGACAATGGCATATTGAGTGGATCAAACTTTATTTGTGCTAAACCTACTCTCTCAGGAGCGTTTTCTATTAACGTTGCTTTCTGCAATGATAGAAGTTTTAACCTCGGTGTAGCAGATAAGCCGTTGATCTGTCAGCAGACATTTTCCTACCTCCCACAGTATTGCGCCTCAAAAGTTTGTTTGGAAATGAAACCAAATTCTATGTTTCCTCTACAGATGGTTGACCTCTTTCAGTTAGTGGCTGCATTACTCATTTAAACAATTATACAGGTCAGAATGGTGTAATCTAAATTATTTAGTCTCTGGGTGTTTTTCAGACACCACTGACAGTCCGAGAGGATCCAGCTGCTAGTTGTACCTGGATTTGAACTCCGCAAGATAACAGAGCTTTAGTTAAGAGTTTCAGTCACCATACATCGCTTCATCTGCAAAAACACATACCGCAAACAAACTATTCCTAATGGACCTGCGACCTTGCAGATATCAAAACGTGCAAATAGCAAGGCTAATTATTCCTAGACGAAATGTTCAAAACAGTTTTTACTTTCTTTGAATAAAAATACCTGGATGCTCCTTCATCATGTAAATCTTAAAAATACCTTTTTTGTTTGTCCCCCACAGGGAGCAATTCAAGTCTACCAAACAGACTAGCAAAATATTATGATAACCTTTTCTATCCTAATTTGTACTGGAGGCTGTGTGTGTGCTAGGATCAACATTAATTACTGTATAACATTTCAGCTGTGTAGTTCACAGAAATGTCAGGGAGTTAGCTAAAGGGGATGTAGGGTCCTGCTACCAGCGGGGGGCAAGTGGCCTCAACCATTGTGCAGAATGTGGATGATGGGAATTTGCAAAAATAGAATCCATAACTGAGGTGTTAAAGCTAACTAACCCCAATAAAAAGTTCTGTTTCGCCAGGAAAACCATCACGTAGATAAAGTGTTCACCAGCAATTACTTGCATTTTCTAATAAAATTTAAGTTAATAAAGTCTGGAATCCAACAGTTAGCAAAACAGACTGTAATAATGGTTCTACATATTAAGAGATCTACTTTGTTAAAGTTAATATATCAGTTTGAATTAATGCATTTTAAATTCAGATTCCTTTTGCAGCTTGAATCCAAACTAATTACAGGTTTTAAATTGTCACTAGTAGGAGCTCAGCCAAGGCATATTTCCTCTCTTCTTTAGTTGCACCCTGAGAATTCATGAATCAATTTTTTTCTGGGTCATGACTTTGCCCCGCCAGGAGCAGAGAAAACCCTTCAGTGTGAAGAAAATTTAGTGGCAGAGATCCCAGTACAGGCAGAATTTGCACGCAAATGGCTAGGAAGTAAATGGCAGGGGAACTTTCCAATGCATGAGAAAGAAACCTTAAAATCATTTGTAGTAATCCAAACAGCAGTGAATTAAGCAAATAGTTTTAAGCACAGCAGTATCCATGTCTGTCTTGGCAATTTAGGATTGTTGGATGATTTAGGAGAGGTCTGCTTTTGCAAGCCTTTTTTTTAAACAGTAGAGGTCACCTTAGTACAAGTCTCTTCTAAAAAAACAGCCCACAACAACAATAAAAAACCCTTTTCTACCCAGATAAGTTATGCACTTCAAAACTACTCACAACTTCCTTCCAATGTTTTATATAAATTTAAAAAAAACAAACAACGAAGTATATTGTACATTTAATTTCATTATATTTATCTATAGGGATTATTCAGTATGAAAAGAGGATTTCTTTCAAAGTACATTTGCGGTTTTAATCAGTGATCTACACATGTAATTCATTTAAATATCTGAAAATTGGTTTGTGTTTTAAGCTTTACAAATATATAAAGATCTGTCAGGCCTACATAATTTTTTGTCTTTTATATTTACCATGAGGAAAAATGTGACAAAGTAATCTGTTTCTTGGGAGGAGATTCTCAGAGAAAAATTGAACCTATCAAAATTCACTCCTCTTCATTAAAAAAAAAAAAGCATTCAGAAGCTTGAGAAATCAATAAAAGATTTGGTAAATTAACATAAAATATATCCAGCTTAATTCAAATTGACAAAGCTCTTTCTACAGTATTTGTTTTCATGACATGGCTACCTTTTATCAGCATCGTACCTAACATCACCTTGGAAACTGCTTTGTGGAAAAGCTCTACCAGACACTGAGAATGAAAGTAGAAAATTATTTGATAAATACTTAGAAGATTCTATACATAGTGAAGGAATTTTTGTAATCATTTAAGACCCATCAGAAATAAATGTTTTGTAAAAACTCTAGCTGTTTAAAGTTTTTATACATTTCAAAAGGAATTATGAAAAATGGTACAAAATAACTTGTCTTACATACAAATACATTCTTAAATATTAAAATGGTATTTTGTATACACTACCCATACTACTGGATTCTGGCTTTAAATGGTGTAAAGTAACTGTTTTGGCAATCTTTTCCTCCAGATGAGGCTATGTAAAGAACACACATTAAAAATCTTAGCTAATATCTCAAGATGATTATCTTTATACATTATCACTTCAGAAATGAAATGCCTGGGACATTCTTAAATGCTATTTTACTTCTAAATCACTCTATTAGATTTCCTGCTTGAGCGATTTGTGAAGAAAACATTACATATATATTTTTTTCTGATTACCAAACCGCTTTAGACACAAAAGTCTACTTGAAAGTAGTTTACAGTTTAAAAACAGGTCTAATAACAGGTGAATGCTGAAAAATATGCAAACAAAATGGCAGACATGAATGACTTCATTTAAGGCATAATTGCTTCTCATCAACCCAAGAAATCATGCAGAAACAGTCCCTGTTTCAGCCAGCCGTGGAGAGACTGGAGAAATCACTCAGGCATGGATTCTAAATGGAAGGTCCACTCCTGGGTCTCAGCCAGGGAACCGCTCCACACACAGATCCAAGCCTGGGGACAATAGTCCTTAGAATCACAGTTCATCATAACAGATAATTATACAGCAAGTAAAACAATAAGGTATTTTGGCCTTTCAATAGATAGACTAATTGTGGACTATGGAGTTCTGCCTGGGAGGCATAAAACACACCCCTCCGTGAGTCATTTTATTGTGGTGAGGAGTGGCATGAATTTTGTGGAAAGGGATTTTAGGAACTGGTGAGTTCCATATGTTGTTTTTTGCTGTACGTCTCGGGCACATAGCCAGAGTTTCCATGCACACAGCTAGAAGCTTTTGAAAAAAAATTTCTTCCCACTTGCCCGTTTAAATGTTTTAAGGAACATTTATATTTTTTTTTCCTCAGCAAAGTCGGTAACTGCAATTATTTTCCTCTTTTAAACATAATAACATTTCAACTTGGATAAGGTGGAAAGAACTATATCAGTCTTTTCAAGGGGAAAATATGTTAAGATTATATATTTTTATATGGTTTTCATATCAATGAATTCATAGTGCTGGGCTAAAATATTCCCTGAAACTATTGTATAGCATGTGTTTTCTGGATTGTTTGTAGAGACAAAAAATCAAAGAAGGAAATACATGTAGCTCAAGACAACAGCTTTTGAACAATTTTAAATGTGTCTGTTTTATGCTCAGCCAGTTCTTTTTCTTGTACTTAAAAAGATGACAAGCAAGCAAACTCTTTTCTAGCAAATACAAGTGTTAGTTCTTGGATGCCATGCAAAGAGTGCAAATGCATAAGAAGGCTGACCTCCTGCACTAGGAAACAAGTACTCCATCTCTGCAATTTGTGCAGCCCCACTGCCAGCCAATTAACTCGAAGTTGAGTTTTGACTCAAACTCATGACCCTTCAATCCCCACAGTCATGTGTTACATCTGGTATCATTGAATTAGTCCTTCCATTTTGGCTTTTTTTTTTTAACCGTCCACTTTCTTTCTGCCAATTTTTTTTTTTCTAACCACTAATGATGATTCAAGAAGCTTTGTGCACTATCTGCATATTTGTTTGTTTTTGAGTAGAGCTCCCTTGGAAAAAACCTGGCATACATTTTTCTTTTCTAAGAATACCATTCAATTCTGCATTTCATGATACCCTTTTTTCCTGTTCTGTACTATAATGGTGACCATTACATCATGTACCCTGAGGGCTGTGCTTAAAAAGAGAAAGGATGGTGAAATTAGCAAAAATAAAAGGAACTCCCTGACTTGAATTCACAAACTGTGCTTGTTTTTGTTAAACAGAACAAAATCTGCAGTGACGGTAGCAAGTTCAATAACGTGTAGTGCATACGTTTTTCTCTCTGCTACAAAGCACCTTCCTTAAGAAATGCTTTTAAAATATTCAATGTAAACTACTGAAGATACTCATATTAAGTAGTACTCGCCAAGCTGTGAGTACATGTCTTGATTTATTTTTAGTGTTTTTCAATGGAATACAATTTATTACCCGGAACCTGTTTTCCTCCCATTTCTAAAATTCTGTTTTAAAAATTCTAATGAAATGAAAAGATGCAGTTGATTTGTTTCACTTATTCAGAAGTCAGACCTGAAGAATTAGACGGAATTGAGAATACACTATGTTATGCATTTTTATTCAATTCTGCTTTTCTACGAATCCTACTTATGCTGTTGAAGTACAGCGAGTGTTAGCTGCGGTCGGTAAAGATAGGTAATTCCAATGGTGAACGTGTAATCAGTTGTTCAGGGCTTAAAACATTCTTTTTTTCTCATCATGTCTACTGGATTTTCTCACTCAGCTATTGTATGTGCACTGCTTCATCCTTATGTCAGTATATCTCCGTGTAAGTCTTCTACTTGCCTTTTGAAACTAGTTGAATGTATCATTCCTCAATGTGTGTGTGTATGTGTATCCAAATTAAATTAAAAAATTAATATTCCAATGCCAACAGAAAAGTCTACGTTAGTGTGGTAAAAGTGGTCATATCTGAAATGCTTTTGTGCATTTAAAAATGTTTTTGTGTCTACTGTCTGCAAATACAATAATGTCATTTTATCATACACAGTAAGTTCTTAACCATCAGTGAAAAGTAAATGATACATTATTATTGAATGATGTGATATTTAAATATAAAAGCAGTTGAGTGCCCTATCAGTTTCCTCTTAATATTTTGCTGGTACGAATGTTTTTCTGACTTCTAAATCACACATTTGCGAAAATGAGCTCTGCTAGATATCAGTTTGAACACAGGCACAATGTGTCTCAGTCAGATTCATAAAACAGATAGCTGAACTAGAGTTTGACTTTTGACATCAACAATCTGACTTCAATATTTCTCCACAAAAAGAGACTTCTGACTCTCATCGCTGTTTCAGTGTGATGGATAGCTTTTCAGCTGCTGACAGCAGTGAATGTAATAAATGTAATCATCCACACTGGGGGCTGAATATTTCTATTTTTTAAGTTTTCCGTCTTGCGCATTACGAATGACAAAGTAACACCTGCAGTATTACAGTCACTCCTTTCCTACACAACTGAAATACAAAAATATTATTATAAGTTGTCTATGTATTAGTACTTCAGTGCTAAATAAGCTTTTAATTACCTACATTTATTTTTTTCTCTAAGAAACTCTTGCAGAAACAGAGCTTAATTTGAGCTCTGTTTGACTTCTCTGATCATCTGGGTTTTCATTGTCATTGCTTCATAATAATTTAATGTCATATATAATGACATAAAACCAGGGAAAACCAAAGAAGCTGCCAATCTGAACTGATCTAAGTGTTCACAAGTATAAGCGTAGAAAAGCCTGATTTGTTTGTGCCAACAACATTCAGCATGGTCTGTAACTGGGCTAGTGTTCCCTTGCTATTTCATTTTCAAATAGTCTTTCAGCGTACAGTGTAGCTGCTTAATCAGAGTGTTTTATCTACCACAATTAACAAAATGAGTGAATGTATATATTGGCAATACATTAAAAAGTATTAAAATTATGTTTACCATTTAGTTAGCTAAACATTTTAACATCCTGTTTTTTCACTCACTTCATGTATAAGCAACTATTATTGTGTTTGCAACTAAGAGTGTGTAGCTGGACCACATGCCTAATTCAAAATTAGTTCTAAACTTTCATTAAATAGCTTTATAGAGAAATATCTTTTGTTAATGAAAAACTTATTTGGAAGCCTATAAAGCCACAGTTTGCATTTTCACCAGTTTCTGAAAGCAGTGACTTATCTTATTTTACATCTAATTAAAAGTTTATGGAGATGGAATGGATTTTTGTGCAAATTAGAATTAATTAGAGTTATTAAGAAGCCATGAAAAGAAGGATTTGAGAAATAGTGAGAAATATTATTTAAACCCTAATGGAATTCAGTGAAACCCACAGGTCTATTACAGGCCCCTGATTTGCCAGGATCACTGCAGGGAATCTAACATTAATAAGCACACTGGTAATTAAATCATTTGTTACTTTGTCTGTAATGTTGTAATGTTTCACTGATACTCTGTCAGAGCTCTTTGTGCAGATCAGAGCTAATCAAAGGTAATCAATTTTCAGCATTTGAGAAATCTGTAAATGATTATACATTCATCAGATCATTTAGTGGAGTGCAAGGAAAGTGCAATGCAATTAATCTTCCTGCATGAGGAGGAATTACCACCACAGAATTCAACAGTTATAATTAATTTCATTGTCTTGCTGTGAATTTTGATTGCTTTTCTTTGGACTGTATAGTACAAATGATGATTCATTGCAAAGTATTTGCAAAGCAAACACACCAGTGTGCTATGCAAATTAAAGTAGCTGTATAACAGATAGGTTTCAAACTTCCTATTTACTCGGGGTTGTTGAGTACTAATTTGCCAAATAATTGCTTGTTAACTTTATATGCTCTTCCTCCGGGTATTGAGATTGGTAACCAATATAAATAGAAAGCACAGGCTGTTTAATATCTCATGGTAAGTACTCAAAATACTAGTTAGGACTTAAACTCGCACTCAACTAGAAAAAACATAATTTGTAATGTATTTTTAAAAACCATTCATTCTACCTTCCTTAACAGTTTAATAATTTCATTTTTTCAGTGTGAACTGTACGGAAAGACAAAAAAAGAATTTTAGTGGCTTTACCGTAAACAGCCATATAAGCTTAAATGGAGCGAAAGATTCATTTACGATTATTCCTTTAGTATTCATTTTCCTTCATTCCCATTACTAAATATTAAGTAGCTTTTTCAGGTTATTATGAAATCATAGTAGACACTATAAACACATTTAGAAAATTAGTTCTATGCCCCAAATACCAAACTGTCAAAAACAAATATTGTGCTCAAGGTTCCCGTACCAAACCAGCACCTACTTGAAGTGACTGGAGTGCTGAGTAGACACATATGCTGCTGTAGATTCAGTTACAGGGCTGGAATCTAATTTTAGACTTTGGTACAAAACTAGATACTACAATCAATAAGAATAATTTTCTCATTGTCAGTGAAATACTAACATAGAAGAGATCTTCAGATATGAGAAATGCCAAAATTTCATTGTAAAAGTGCCTATTCATTTCAAAGAGTGTTGAATTGAGCTCTGCAGAGGGGAATATGGGAGTAAGCATTTAGGTTGAAGTGGTAAGAATGTGTAGTTGCAGGCTATGTATTTAATACGTCGGTTGATTATTAAGTAATTTAATTTTCAATTTTATTTTCACTCATTTCAATTGTATTTTAAAAGCTATAATACATGACAAATATTGGGAATTGTCAGTGGATGTCTAGTTAATCATTGCTGACAGCATTGTACATTAGATACTGCTTAATTTATAATCAGCTTGAAGTTTTAAGTAAAAAAGTAAAACACTACAATCCTGGATTATATTGTTTTCTACAAATGAGGTCTGGTAACAGTAATCATATATATGATTATGTATATGTATATATGTATCTGCATGCATATATGATTATGTAGCATACACATATATATATATTCTTTAAAAACCAGTTCTTCCATTTGCTGAAACCTGTCTTTATGGCAGCACCACAAGTAATACATGATGCATTTAAAAACAAAAACAAAAACAAAAAAACTTCAAAGACAGCATGAGGGTGGAATGGCAGTCTCCCTTCAATACTAAATAGTAAAACTTAAACATTGTACAGCTAATTATCGTAAGATACTAACAGAGGACAGGACAGGATACGTTCAGATTTGAGAAGTGCCAAAATATGGAGCTGGAAACACTGATTGTGTGCTTCTGAAAGTCCTGAAATATTCTTAGAATGGAAGAAGTTTAAGGCATTTGAACTCATCTCTTCTCCATTTCAACCTGCTTGGCCATGACTAAGTCAATCAGCTGAGCCTCACCTAGTTTTTACAGTCCATAGCTGAAATTAGAGACTATAAATCTAGACACGAAGTAAATATAATTTTCAGAAGTTAACGCTGAACAGAAAAAGATTCTGTCTACTTATAATTTGTTCCGTTAGCTCTCCACAGCTTGTAAAGGTTTTTTTGCAGATTGCATCTTTTCTTGTATCAATGAAAACTAAAACAAAGACAAGTCTTAAAATTTGGAGTACGACAACTGTGCACGGCATGCACCTAAAGGAGTCCATGCTGTTACTGGTTTAAGAAATGTTTATTTTTTATATGCCATCAATAGTTTTACCATCTAAAAAACAGTGAAGTGGACAATTCAAGATAGCTGGAAAACTGTTCTTGATGGATGCTGGGTTTATAGTGGATCTATATCTTTTGGTGAAATCTCCCGAGACTGCAAAATTGTACTGGAAATCTTAGAAAAACAGCTCTTTTCATAAAATGGTGTGCAGTTACAGTGAATGTAATTTTTGGCATTTGAACTGATTTGGACCATCTTCACAAGAGCATTCAACATGGACTTGTTCATCACAACTGCAGGAAGAAACTACTGAGAAGAAAATATTTATGTGCTTCTCAGTGAGAATTTTCATTTGTATTTGAACAGGGGGTGAGAGGATAAGATGAAAGGCAAGTTTTTCAACCTGTGGAGTCTGTTTACTCTTAGAGTCACAGAATCTTCCACATTTTACTAGGGATGAATCAAGGGCAATCAGCATGACACTATCTAGTCCAGACTGGAGCTCCATGGACCATGCATTTCTTTATGCCGCATTTGTTCCAGGATCTTCATTTAAGGAAATGCCAGAAAGAGGTGAAAGAGGTGAAAGAGAAAGAGGTGAAATGGGGAAAAAGTAGTACAAAATGTAGTTTCTCCCAAACCCACACAGGCATATTCTACATTCCTGTATGTAGACACAGATGCTCTTACCCTCATGTTCTCATAAGAGAGAAACTGCTTCTTCATTAACATTCTTCATTTTCTCTGACTGTATGGAAGACTTCAAACAGTTAAGATCCACACACAGTGAAGTGTTTGAGAATGGTCAATTTAGTATTGCTTGAAGGACGTTCCCAAAATGCACACTGACCTCTCAATGGCCCTATTCAGTTCACTTTCCTTTGTCATCATTAAACTCTGTAACATCATGGAAACCTGCAGTCATATCTTCATCCTATTCTCCAAGCAGTTTAGTTTGTCTGAATTGCACTATGTTTACTTTTTTAAAGTATTCCATATTTAAGTTCATTTTTTATTATTTTGCTTTTTCTTTTACTTCTTTCAATGATCTTTTATTGTCTGAAGTCTAGATTTCTGCCAAGTTTGTGAGCTGCACTTGTCAGAGTATTGCCCACAACTCTGGGTTCCTTTGTTGAAGCTGTAGAAATAAAATGAATAGTATAAAAGCTTGATGGCATCTGTGGATAGGAAACTCATTAAAAGCCTCAGCCTTCTGTTTTATTTCTAACCACATTGCCCTGTGGGATTTCAAGGTCTTGCAGGATGAAACCAGCAGGACTCATTACTTCTAAAACAATGTTTAGAGTTCTATTGGTGGTGGAATGTTCTGCCAGTCAGGTAAAAAACCTAGGCCTTTATCCTTCCTCGGACAATACCAGGCAGCTCAGAAATGGCTTGGAAAAGTCATGCCTTTGAATGCAACTGCAGGTGTTGCTCCTCAAAGACTGTTGGTACCCTCCTATGCACCCTTCAAAGAAATAATAGAAAATTCACTTTGGGATTCAAATGAAGTCTAAGAAAAATTGACATAATAGGAACAAACTTTTGAGACTTCCTACATTTTTCCCACGAACCTGTGGACCATGACTAATACCCTGAGGGCAAAAAAACATCCTTTTTCCCTCTTACACAGGCATAGAATTCACGGTGTCAGATAAATAAGCTTCATGACCTCACCTTGTTTAAGGCTACCATTCAATTACTAGCAAAGACTCGTCACCACAGTGAGAAAACTATGTGGCATTCTGATTGCTCACATTAATTAGAAATAGTTCAAAATTTATATCATAAAAGAATAGTAAAAAATTATATGAACTTTCTTCGCAAGATATAAATTTAAAACATTTAGCAGAAAGTAATTAGTATTAATTTGAGTAAACTCATAGCTCATTTCTTCTATATAATTAGATACAATTATGGGAATATTCTTGAATAATATGATGGAAACAGTAAGGACCTTGCAAGTATGGAAGTGATTTAACATCTTGAAGTTGTACCATAGCTTTGTCAAGTAGAATTCCTTTTACAGATTTACCAAACACCTTATCCATAGCATCTGAAAATATCAGCCATTTTGTAACAATGTCTAAAGCAGTAATAATTAATAAATTTTGTACACTGGCATACATACTTATTCATTAAAGAGTATAAATCTTGACTGCATATTGAAATACTATTTAAAATCCAAGACTGCAGTTATATAAACCAATGTGAAATATCTAAATTGTAAAGAATGGCACGTGCAAAACTTAACTTATAGATGAGATTTTATGAACTTTCAAACCTGAGCAAACGTGTTTTAAAGAAAAATTGCTTGAGCCACAAATTTTCGTTATAAATGATCAGGTCACACAGAGATCACATTCTTGTAATTCATAAGACAGCAAGATAGGATGACACTCGTAAGGGCAGAAGAGAGCTAAGCAGCAGAATATACCTTTTGTGTATAAGAATTAGATTCCTTTCAACAACAACAGTAATAACAGCTAAATTACCAACGTAGAAACTGTAGAGATTTTCTCTTTTTGAACAAGTTTGCCAGTAATAGACTTATCACCATACAATTTAATGGATAAGTTGCAGTATTTAAACATGGTAGATCTAAGGAATTAGAAAGAAATACACTCTTCGTTTTTTCTCATCAGCTTCCAAGATGACTATGCCAGAAAACTGTGGTAAAGCATTTTTTCTTTTTGTTTTTCTTTTCTTTTTGTGAGCTTATGTCAACTCCAGTTCTCCTATAATATCTCACTAGGGCAGATATTTTGAATTTCTGAGGCATTCTGTTTCTATAAAAAACTTCAGCAAAAATTCAGTCTGTAAACTGCAGGATTGTTTCCTTACAATTTAGGGTTGTACACTCTTAATACAAATGGGTCTAAATGTGGCATATATTCTGTGAGGTTTATTTACTTAGAATATGAAGTTCTTTCTTTTACCTAAATTTACATTAGAAATAGGAAACCACAGCATTATTTCTGGTGGTAAATGAGGGGACTAGAAGACTATTGGACGAAAACAAATGATGCCCTTCAAAAGAAGATACAGTTGGGAGCTTTGTATAATTGTTTCTGCATTACTGCTCCCACAGGACCAGCTGAAGAGATTACCATCCCCAGCCAACCCCCAACTGTTTGTTGCCATCCTCTTGCCAGGGAACATTGCCTTGCCAGGTCCACTGGTTAAATTACTTGTGTGATCGCTCCCTAATTTATTTCAAAGTGAGTTGGGTTAGCAAAACAGGCAAGCAAAAAAGATCTATTATTTCAATGGTTTATGCTGGCTCATTTTAATTTTAATAGCCTAGAAAGCAATCTCAGCAGCAGCTCAGCCAGGAAAACTAAGTGGATGGCAGCTACTGAAAGCAGTCTGGGGTTGGTAAACTTCAGCTTACAGAACTACAACTGAAAGAGGAAAGATGTCCACACCACACAGATTTAAACCAAGGTCAAGCAAAACATTCGGGCACCTATCTAACCTAAAGCACGTGGATCATCCTACTGTTTTAAATGTGGCTACTAATAAGCCATTAGTTAAGACTACTCTTATGTTATTGTGGAAAACATAAGTCATAGGATGAGGTTTATTTAATATAGTTTTATATATGAAAATTAGGCATCTTGTCTGCATGCATCTTCTAAGCTTGCCCTGCAGTCAGTGGAAGACGTAACACCTCCAGGGGGGTAATTCCCCCAGCTATGTAAGAAAGGAGGTGTGAGCTGCATTCTGAAGATGTTCATCACATAGGAAAGCCATCACTTAGCTTGGAATATGCAGCCATCTCCTAGGCTGCTAAAGTTAGGTCAACTGAACCCTATCCCTAATTTGTACCTCACCAAGTGGGCCTGACAACCACAACAGTGTTATTTCTGGAAAAATATTCTTAAATAGGACACTCATGTTTACCAACGTCATTATAGCCTTATCATCCTTTTTGGAAAAAGTTTATAAAACGTCTAATTTGTATGTAGTAATAGAAATCAGTATTTTATTAATATCTTTTTTTATATATATATATATATATTACTGCCATCACTTCTTACTTTAACTTACTTTAACTTTGTAGCTTCCCTGGCTTGAAATAAACTTTTAGACTGTAATTGGCTTTTCTAATAAATGTGCAGAGTCACGCAAAAAAGAGAAAAAGTTTTCTTTGGATAAGCTGCACATATATATATGTAAATTAGCTATGTAGATCTCTTTATATATAGTGTCCTAAGAAAACGGACATTTTGAGAAATATGAAAATGGAATGAACTGCTTAAAGTAAAACATTTTTTACAGTCTGAGTTTGAAATCTACCTTCCATGTTTATTTAAAAACATGTCGCCTGAAAAAGTTCAAACTTTCTGCAGCTTTTAGTAGTCTCTGTTCAGAGTCAGTATACAAAGGCTGAAAGGTTCTCCATCATCTTAGAAACTCCTTTCACAATTGTAAATCAACCTAAACTTATATAGTACAATTCTCCAAAGTGCTTAAGTCACTTACACCTCATATCCAATAAATTCAAGTCCTGCTCTTTGCCAGTTAGTTACCAAGTACTCAGATGAAGAGTGAATTGAAAGCTTTTCAACAATTAATGGGAAATGTTATAACAAGAGATTACAGCTGAACGAAGATGACTTCATGAAATCATCCCTCCTTCGGCAATCGGCATTTACCTTGACACTTTCTAAATGATTTCTCACATATCCTCCTTATAAGGGGTAAGAGCTGTGCAGAAATGGCTGAATTTGCTAACAATGGTTATTTACTCACTAGTGGTACTATCACATCCACTCACTAGTGGTACTGCCATATCCAGTGTTCGAGGTAGAATGACATTTCATTTTTCCATTATAAACATTATCTGTCAAGGAGAAATAATTCTAAATTGTGAATAAGTGTCAGAACGACAACATTCTCACTAGTTTTTTGTTTTTGGGGTTTTTTTTTACATTTGTTATATAAATGTTATGTACATTTATCTACTTCCAACTCCTGTGAAAAATACATTCACAGAATTCAGGATAATCCTATTGTCCTGACTGTACACACTATATAGTGTTTGGTAATTAAACTCCAAAGCATTTCAGCTTTGTATCTTTACCCTTGTGATCACTTATCCTCCCCTTGCTATTATTAAACTGACTGGTTGAATTTGGGCTCAAATTAAGTTGCAAATTCTTCAGTCTGACAGGCTTAAGCATGGCTTCTTCATGTTGCATTTTGATAAGAATAGCATTTTTCCTCATTTGTCAAATACTATCTTTTTAATGTAATTGACATATCAATACATGATTTATGTTATAATCCTAAAAGCTTTCTTGTGTTTTAGAAACCTGGAGTCTGTGGAAGCTGGCATATGGGGGAAAACCATTAGTGAGGAACACAGTTATAATAAAAATTCACAAAACACACAGAGTGTTTTAGAACATGAAACATAGATGGAGTTCAGTTACTGAAAATATACATCTCTGTGGTCCAGTCTTACTCTAAATGGATGCTAGTTCGTGCTCCAGGCTGCAAGTTTTCTACAGTCAGCTGCAGATGTGATAGGACTTGCTTTTACATAATCATTTTGTCTTATCTGTAAGCATCCTTCACTTGGACAACTTGAGAGGCATTAAGGGTGTGTGCAGATGAACGAGTTACCCTCTGAACTTATGTTTCTCATACTCTGCAAGAATTGCTTGCAACACACTTTTATGCTGCGTTGTACCGCTCAGCAAAAATACAAATATGGGGTAGATGACAAGAACAAGGTTCGTAACACCTTACCCTGCTGATAAGGTGTTTTTCATCTTTCCATAGCTAAGGTTTCCTGCTATCCTCTTCTTAAGACCATTTACTCTTACTCTGTTGTGGTTTGTTAGCTGCAAAGTGAAAAAGAAACATTTTTTCTTGCTCATAATGAGGAAAACATTTCACTAAGGTGATCAACGGGACTTGTTTTTTTATGCTTCTGCCGTCCTGCAATACAGTCTTTGTCAACTAACAAATCCAGTGTTATGTATATGTATATACAGAGAAATTTTTAAAGTACCTATCCGTTGCTTTTCCTATACATTTTTTCCTTCTTTCCTACTCTTCCTTTTTCATTGTGTTAGAAATAACATTTTAATCTACCCAATCTTCACCTCTGCACTGTACAATTATAAACAAGTTGCCTCTGCGCTGAGCTTCCCCTGCCCAGCTAGTCAAGATAAAATCGCAGTTCTGTTGGAGATTAGAGAACAAAAAGAGAGCATGTTGGAGCGTATTAAATCATGCTACTTAGAAGATTGGTAAATACAATTAATAATTCAGGTCATAGGTGCTCATGACTACCTTGTTGACAGTAAGCTACTACACAGTAATTCATGGGAATATTTTCCATCATCTTCAACCAGCTAGAAAAAAATTGCTTCCATCCTGATGGATAATGGCCTTGATTATCTCCTATCCAGACTACTGCCATGCAGTATGCCTATGTTTGAAATAAATTAATTTTATTAATACATTTAAACTTCGGTACATGTCTCCCTCAATACCCTGAGGTGGTCAGATCTGTCCTCTGGCCCTGTACTGGTTTCTTGGAAGGTGCTGCAGTCATTCACATCAACTCCATTCTCTCATTTGTTGTCTAAGTTGCTACTAATTTCTCCTTATTGGAGAATTGCTGGGTTTTTACTGACACAGACTGGAGTGACTCAACTCCTATAACAGGTAACAACTCACGTTTGATACCTCTCAGCTAACGCTGTCCGCTGGTTTGAGCATTAGTGAGGCTTAAAACTTCTAGAGTGCAAAGAAAATTTGGGTTCAAATGTTTAGAAGCCTTTCTTTTTATTCAGGACTAAAGCTGCACTTTTTATGGAAGCTGGAGCTGCTGTACTGTAGGAACAATTTTTTTTCCCTTGTTTACTCCAGAAGCAGGGGAAGGCATGGTCTGGGGGAAAATAGTGATAAAATCCAAATCTATGCTAAATTAGTTTTCCTTTTTTGTAGCAACTATATACATCTGATCAGGAATTTTGACACTTTAGAATGCCCTGAAAAGAAGTGTCTGCCTTTTTCAGTCATTTTTTGAAAGCAGAACTGAACTTCGAGTATTTCTTCTTCTGTCACATTTATTAATCATTGAAGTTTCTGACATGTTTTCTTATTATTGTTTAATACTAGCATCAGTGCTAAACCATAATATAGGTGTATACATCTGTTGTTTACTCTGAGATGACTAACTACTATATATAAAAATTCATATTAAAAATAAATCATAACACACTAATGCAATAATGATTTTTAAAAGCCCTCTGCCTTTGAAATTTATTGATACCTTCAAGTAAGAAAAGAGATCACAGTTCCATATCCTACCATTGACACACACAGAAATAAACAAAACTAAGTTGGAGAACAGACCTGCATAACATACGGCTCAGGGACTTCATGCAGCCCGCAAAGCAGCTTCTCTAGCATGCCAGCTATTTAACAGCAACGCGTACTGTTATAAAAAGCAGGGTGTGCATCCTGGCTGGGCTTTTAACCAACCTCTCAGCTGAAAGCAGCCCATGAAATGTGTATCTCCGGGTTAGACATATGGGTGGGTGGGAGAACATTATTTATAGTAAGAAGAAGGCAAGAGACACAGGACAGTCATGGTAAGAAGGTAAAGTCAATGGTAGCAAGGGAGGATCATCACTGTAGCACAGAAGTAAGAATGGACCTGATATTAATATAACAGATTCTAATGGCTTACATATTTATAGGGAGCATCCCTGTTTAATAGTTTCATCATTACATCCATTTTTGCCTCCATAATACAACATCCGAATTGAGTCTAGCAAACTCTTGAGGTGAATGAATGCTTCTGTCTACATGCTACAATTTTAGACCAATAAGGAAAATATCTATGAAACAATGTGTTACGTGCCTAAGTTTAATGTAAGGTATCAGGGCACATAAAATCCCTTGCATCCATAATCTACTAATGACTTTTCTTGTCATCTTTGGCTCTATTATTACATATTACAACTTCATGAATTATTCATTGTTATAGTTGTGGTGCTTTATAAAAAATTAAAACTCTCTGGAATCATGGTAGGACTTCAAAAAGTAGACGAACTGTAAAACAAAATATGCTTTTTCCAAATGTGGCTATCTCAGGGTGATAAGAGATAAAGATTACGGTCTCAAAGGCAGTTACATTGACATAACAAATTACTGCTGCCGAAAGGAAAAAGCAGTATTTTCCTTTCCTCTCATACATCTCTCCCTCTTTCTGCCACTTTTAGTGGTGGTGAGCAGTTAAATATCATGTCCCACAGGAACTGAACCTGAGAACATGAATATACCTCTGAAGGTGGCTCCTTGGGAGTGCTCCTAAAAGTGTTCTCTGATGGAAGTCTCAGACAGGAGCTTGCTCACAGAGAAGTTTCTCTCCCTGTGGGCCTGAATGCCACAATTTCAGAGAGAACATAAAATCATCTGGGTAAGTGAAAGAGAGCAAAAGAGAGGGACAGAGCAACGCATCTCATGTATCCTTAGCGTAAGCAGAAGGATGCTTTCTTCCTTCTGCTTCTTCATTTCTGTCTTCTATAGAAATTTGCAACCATGCTGTCTGCTTTGGGTGTTGTGAATAAGTGCTTGTATTTGCACTTGACCATACCAAGTTAATTGTGAATTAAGGTATTCTACACACATCATCATGGCAAATGTTTAAACTAGGAGATTGGACTGCACAAATTTCTCAGCCCTCTTTTTCCAACTGCACAGGCCGGGTGAAGAGCTAGCCCCAGTGAGGCTGGGAGGGACAGAACTCACCACGAAAAATGGGCTCCCTGGTCTGCAGTAAGATATTGGGAAGCACGCTTAAGCCTTGAACGTCACAAGAAACACATCGCAGTGTGAGGGTACAGTATGCTCATGATTAAAATGGGAGAAAAATAAGCTGCTTCCAGTTAAATTATTTTTCGGTAAAAAAAAAGGCCCCTCACTTATGAAAATGATTAGAATAATACAAAAATGTTTCTAGATTAAACCTGAGGTTAGTTATCATGCCAACAAAATAAGTGAACCTTCAGAGAAAGATATGGGCAGAACACAGAATTGCTGAAGTTAATCATGAATGTTATATGTTCTGCATATGGCAGAAAAATCATAAATAACAATCCAAATAAGTATTGGAAAAAAAAGCCTACAGTGACTGAACTTGGTGTTTTTCTGGTTATGTGACATTACATGAGTTTTTCCTGCTTGCTTTCTGGTACTCAGTTGTTCCCTTGGTAGTATTTTACTGACTCTCCATCATCTTGACTGAAAATGAAAGCAAACACTTTTTAATCCCTTCTTTTCCTCTTATTTTGTATTGCAATCTCACTCTGAAGCTTTTTTGCTTTTTTCAAAAAGTATTTAACAAGAACAAAAATATAATTATGGATACATACATGTATCCTAAAACTTTCCTGGACAATATATAGCACTGATATTTTATTCGCATTTTAAATTGTTTGAAACCTTCTCCACAGTTACCTTGTAATACTTCATACGTTATGTGTTATTAGTCTAACACTGTTCTCTCATTTGAACTAAGACAAGTAGACACTTTCACATCCTGGACTGGTGAAAATAACTTCAGTGATATCAGCTGAGTGCTTTTTATAAGCACTTTTTCCAAGCAAAATTTGTGTTGGTATAACTCTAAGAAAGTAAAAATCATATATCTGATTCAGAAGACAGGCCTGTAACGTTCAAATATGCATGAGAGATGTTTGCCTTTTTATCTTATTTGCATATACCTCATAAATATGCCTAGAAAATACTACTGATTTACATTCAGCTTGTAACTTATGTATAAAGGGTGCAGCCTCCAAAAAGGACATGTTTTCTCCAGTATAACAGTATATATTTGTTTATTTCTGCACAGTGTTTGTGCCACTGCAGTTAAATTTGCAGCCCACATTTTGAGGATATACCACTCAGTTTGAAGTTATGATGATGATTTTCATATCCATGTTTTTCCCCTGCAAGCAAGATGAAAAATGTTCCAGCAAAAGCATAAGAAAGCTATTTTAAGATCTTAGAAGAAAAATTAATATGTTGCAATGATGATATTTCATCTTAATCTGGCATCGCCCAGGCTTGTCTCTTTCAAGGAAGGGAGGACATCTGGGAATGAGTGAAAGCCACAATAAAATAGGATCTTTTTACTGAAATTGAAATATGATGGCATAGTTGTTTCTTGACAGTTATATATTCAATGAGTAGGAATAAATGGTATGTTAAAGGTGCATGATTTATTGTTATATGCAATTACATGAGCTGCACAATATTGAAATTTTACAGGGAACTAAACTGATATTTTAGAAATAAAATATTAAATAGAACACAGCTATACTTATGGATATTCATAGCATAAAAGCAAAATATATGCCTCCAACTAGCTAGAGAGAATCTCAGTGAAGAGGCATCCCTGTAAATTAAGATGTTTTCTTTGTTGTGTTTCTGCTTCTCATATCTAGTGCCTGGAATAAATGAAGGGAAGACGGGATATTGGTTTGATATTTGAGTTTCATATTCTCTATCGCCCAATGTAGGACATGAGTCTGACCTCATTTCCACTGGTTTTATATTTATGCAAAGAAATTAGTATGGAGATACACACACACACACATATATATATATAATCTCATGTGAAATCCATTTCTAATTCTGGACACCAATATTCAGAAAAGGTAAATTCAAACCAAAAAGGAGCAAGGAGAGGTTAGTAGGATAAACGGGTGATTGGTCAGCCAATCTTGTCTGAAAAATGTTGAAAGACCTTGCTGATTTTTCTAATAGATTGAAAGTTAAAGGGAGGATAATTGCTAACTAAATTCTTCAGCCAGGTATCAGGCAAAAGGATGAACTATTTAAGCCATGCTGGCAAAAGAGCATTCAGATATAAACTAAACATGAGTAAATTCAGGCTAGAAATGAAAATAAATTTTCTAACACTTACTGAATTGAGGTTCTGGACATCCCAGGATGTCATGACTGAATAAAGTCAAAAATAGGAATTAATAATTTAAAATAACATATTAAATGTTTCTGGTGCGCATTTCATACCAGTCTTTTCTACAGTGATTGAAGCCATCATTTCAGGAGCAGGGTTATTTAACATGGCTCTCAATCCCATATCCAGAGCTATGGATGTCAATATGAAACACCTCTCTGCAATATTTACAGATCATTGTCTGTCTTTATTGCATTTTTTTTTAATGCTCTTCTCTATCTTCCTAACTCAGGTTCCTGTTTTCCTTAAATGCCAACTGCTAGAATATAACATTTTTTTGGCAATCATACAGATCAGATCTGTTGTCTGCATAAAATATTAACTAACAGAACTAGCATCCGATAAAATACTCTGCTATTTAATATTGGAAGAGTGACATCCTGATCAATAAAAACAACTGAGTTACTTTTCAACCTGCATTTACTTATATATGGTATCAGCCATTTCTGCCTGTTAGTTAGTTAGAGCTAGTTATCGGAAAAGCATATTCTGAGAACATTTTCTTTTCCCCCCTTAGGTTTCCTCTTTGTAAGCGCTGCAAATTCTTCAGAAAAAGATTTTATGGGAGTATCAATCATACTTTTATGCTGTAAAAAAGAAAGTGGTGGAAAGAAGGGAAGCCTCAGTTTGAGTGACACCATCTAGACTGTGTCGTGAAAGGGACCAGAGTGAAGAACTGGTGTTAGGGGTCCACTGCCATGGCCACTCTCTTGGGTCCCAAGGGGCAGAGAAGGGAGAAGAACCACCAGTACAGGTCGTGGAGCAAAACTGTGCTGAATACAGTTTCTCAGTGTGGTTGTTGAAATGTTTTGCAGAGTATCTGGTCTCGACATGCCTGTCTCAATGACAGCTGATCTTTGGCTGACAGAGGTAAATGAAACCATGCGGATGTTAAGTGGGCCCGGTTTCTTGTTAAACCTATGAGTGCTCTGTTTTACTGAATCTCTGAGACAGTTGATACCATCCCTACTTCATTTTGTTTTGCACTAGATTTAAGAGTAAACTACATGTGATTTATTATTGTTATACATAATTTTTTTCATTCAAAATTTAACAGAAATTTCCTGTCTTTAATATTAATTGTATTATCTTGATGGTATCTCCAGAACAGTTAATATTAAAACTGAAGCTACATCTATGGCATTTGCACTATTATATTTACTTCTCCATCCCTAACCGTACACTATGCCACTAGAACTCCATAAGCAGCTTATCTCTTCATATCAAACATGAAGAATTCAAGAAAGTGATCATTGGAGCATAGTGTGTCCTCAGCCCAGTCAGAGAGAGAAAAAACATTTTCACCCTAATCAAGCTTTTAAAAGGACAATCATTCATTTTTCAGAAATGGAAGCAAACCCCAAATATTTGCCTTTGATCAGGAAACATATAATTAAATTATTTTGTTTTGAAATTATTTCATTTGTTGCAATTATTAGTGCAAACTGCTTTTTGTATTCGTTTAATTTTACTATTAACAGATTGCCTTATGGAAACTATTTTATGTTCATGTCTTTCTGATTGGCTAAATGCCTTAAGAGCTTTTACTTCCCTCTGAAAACATCTTAGTGATCCATTGTGGGTGTATGCTCATATACAGGACTCTGGCTGTATCTCAGGGGAGAGAACTGGAAGTTGTATGGAAAAAAAAAAAAACAATAAATCCATTATTACTGGAGTAAATACAAGTGGAATGTTTCTGTTTATCTCAGGTTGAAATGGGAATGCGTAAATAATCCATTCAATAGAAAATTCCTAAGTGAAATCTACAGAACACATCGATATTTCATCTTTTTATTCTAATACTGAATTATTTATATTTCAATTAACATAGGAATTTGATAACATGTTCTACAATCCACACA
Source organism: Phaethon lepturus (assembly GCF_000687285.1). NCBI lineage: Eukaryota > Metazoa > Chordata > Aves > Phaethontiformes > Phaethontidae > Phaethon > Phaethon lepturus. The sequence continues at coordinate 52,679 of NW_010553858.1, read as the reverse complement.
TCTGTGAGTGCAGGATTTGGGATGTATATTTCTAAGTGTTTATGCAGGCTTTTTATAGCTATTCCTGGGCAGGCGTCTTCATATTTTGATGTTTTCTCAAAGACTTCTTGCAAAATTCTAGTAATTCTTTGCTATCTGTGCTAGTGCATTATTATGTTCAGATATATGAAAGGCTTCGATCTAGCTCTGCTTTCCCTCTGTATATTCTACCCACAGATCTATCCACTTAGAGCCCTACTAACTTTGCAAATTCTCCCAAGTGACTCATAAATCTTCCGAATACCAAAGTTAACTCTTCTCCTATATCTTTGTTCCATTTCCACTGCGCTCTCTGTCAGAGAGCAGATACATGAACATGAACAGCTTCATGTGAGGAATTAAATATGCAAGACTACCACTTTCTTACGGGTGACTTGTGAATGATGGAATAGATCTCAGATTGGGAATATTTTCTTTAATAATCTGCGTTGCTTGTTGTTTCATTTGACAGCTGTTAATTAAATACCCCTTTTAGCCTCCATATAAATGTCTTTTCCTCTTCAGTGCTTCTGTCCTTGAATAACTATAAACAGTTACTAATTCCTTGATTTTTCTTCTGGTTCAAGTGGTGAATTTTTTCATGCCAAAAAGGCAATCAATGCTATGGAAGGTGGTGAAAAGTGAAAAAGAGGGTTGTTCCCTACTGAAAAAGACAAGTTATTTTAAATTGCAAGGAAAACATAATTATAGATAATTGCCACAGATTACGTTTTCTACATACATGCACTAATTAAATCACCTATCAGATGATTATATTTTTTATAGTTTTTTTGCTTTCTATTTGGCATTACATATGATAAATCAAATACACAATAAATGAGAAATGACAACATCTATCAAAATTATCCTCAGAAACATTTAATTCTTGATAAACATAATAAGAAAATTCCCAAAGTATTGAGAGAGAAAAGTAGTAGTCTTTATCTACCTCCAGTCAACTGTGAAGCTAACTCAATAAACACAGAAGTTTTAGTTCCAAATATATTCTATTATTTGCTACTAAAACCTTGTGTCGAATAGAAACCAGTTCATACAGTTCCCGTGTCAGTCTAGGTCAGCTGTTAATCATTGTACAAAGCATGTATGAAAGGGAAAACAATAGAGAAGAAAACAATACAGTTTTTGCCTATCATGTATGGGATTACTATTATTTAGTTAAAAGATGTAAGAGCCATAGAAACAATGTTTGGAGTGTATTACATGCCAGACTAAATTAGGAAACTTGCAGGGAACACAGTATTGTATCTTTTACAGACTTTGATGGTGTGTGCCCAGGAATGGACAAAAGATCAACGGCTCATACCCACCCCTGTCAATTTTCTCTAAATCCAGTGGCATGTAATGGCTAAACTAAAATATTCTAAACTATCAGAAGTTTCTTGAGAGACGCATTCTCCTTTTATATCAACGTCCCATCAAGGGGGATGTGATGGGGTGTGCACATTTTTAGTTCTCTCCTTTGACTTGCTTGGTGATCAACTTGGTGGTTTAAACAACGGTACTTACTTTTGTAGACAACTTGGGAAAGAAAAATAATTTATTCTATTCATCTGGCAATATTTTCTTCTTAAAACAACACTTCTTAAAAAGAAATAACCAGCTTTCTCTTCTTCCTTTCCTTCATGACCCTCCAAAACTTCCCTAATATTATAGCTTGTTTTGATTGAATCTGCATAATAATCAATGTCACTCTCATACTTTGTACCTTAAGTTCCTCTCTATGTGTTGATCACAATAGTATCTTTCAGGCTCCAGTTGGTTTTGGATTAAATCCCTAATTTCTCACTTCCGAAAGTAACAGTAATGATTTCTCCTATCTGGCTAATGACAATTTAGCACTGTCACCATGTGATATTGTATCGTTGTTGTCCTGTTTCTGCCAAGAATTTTATCATAATAAATGCAGTAGAATAAGGGGCTTCTTTTTATGTTGGCGTACCTAACAGCTGTTTATTTTGATCATGGAATTGATTCTTCAAAGCCTCCAACTTTTTCACAAACAGCAATCTGCTTTTAATTAAAATGTTTGCAGAGAAAGTTGCTGTAATAATAAGTGAGAGTCCTGCTAAACCGCACATTTTGAATTTTTCACTCATGACATTCACTCTGGTTCCCAGGTCTAGATCCTGAGGTACTTTGGAGGTACATGTGGTGTAACTTAGTGAAACCAGGAACCAATACATATATCACCTGGAGGTGGAAATTGAGAGCAAAGTTTTGCAGTTACATTGAAAATATGCTAGATCTGGTATTTCTCCTAGAAAATTGATTCCTGCCTGCATAGTACTGAGCCACAGAATTTGGACCCAGACACCAGTCCGTATCGTGGTATAAATTCTAGCACTCAAAAATTATATTCAACAAGTTAGACATACTTGCTGGGCTAACAGGAGTAAAAACATACAGTAAGGACTGGAGATCCCATGTCATCTTGTACTGGCAACTCTTCTCATTTGTTGTAACAGCTCCAGTTTAGCTGGATTAGATTGTGGCAACTATATTTCCTCCCTTACAGAGCAATGCATAGAAGAAGCAGTGGCTTCCACTTGGCGGTGCCTCCGGCACATGTCTGTCATGGAGGCCGCCTGATCGCTTTCTTTTGCTCGGTTGCAGTGAGGCAAAAGGATGGCAGCGAAGATGCCCTGCCTGCACCAGTGACATGGAAGCCAAGAACAAAAAGCATTACTGTAAACAGCAACTCTGCCTAGTTATGGATAAACCCTGGTAGTCGCTGCTGGGAATAGCATCCCTGATGTCTACTACTCCCATGTTTCCTTTCAGTCCTAATAACATCTCAGCCATTTCTGCCTCCAGAACATTTTAAATCCAGTATCACCCCTGTCACCTTGTATCTGCTTCATCCCTAGCATAGACCAAAATCTCAGTATCATTTTAAGCTTTATTTTACATATAGCTATGACTACTTCAGTGTCAACCCAGTCCCAGAATACCATTATTCAACACCGTCACAATTTGTTTCACCAGATTCCTTCCATAAGGACTATGTGAGGGGAAGAAAATATCTCTCACTAACAGGCATAATTAATTTTGTGTTTGTTTTTAAAATAATCAGCTAATTAGTGGTGTCACATAGTTCATTTGTGACTTTAAAAATATTTATGATCCTTTATGATTCGATTCTATGCTTTGGAGGAAAATAACTGTACAGTGTTTAGAGTGTAAAACATTGCCAATTTTCTTAAAAAGAAAATGATTTGAACTGTTGGACTAAACCTGCCCTTATAGCTGGCAGTCCACAAACCAGATCAGCCTTATGTATAGGAAGAATCAGAGAATGGAGTTAATCCTAGCTCCATCTTCTTCTTCTGGATATGCTTGGTAAGTTTGAAAAACATTATAAGGTGTCTTTTGGGAATTCTCTATCTCCTTGCAGCACTGCAGCAGTAAGTGGAGAAGAAACCAAATTTGGGCTTTGAAAATGAAACTCTTCAGATAAAGTCATGAAGGTGCATGTGTTTTATGAATTATTTCTAATAATAGATAACATCTATCACCAAAATAATCCTCCTATGCCTCCTATATACCAAAGTCATAACAACATAAAAAATACATTAAAAAATGGACAGCCCCGCAGTTTCCCGCTACAGCCACGTTATAAGTACTTAAGCCAACATGGATGGCAACATAAAGTAACTCTTATATCCCTGTGAAGCTGCTCCTCCTCAATGAGATGAATACCACTTCCAAAGAAAATTAAAAAAAAACCACAAAACAAACCCAAAAAACCCTACTGTCATTATAATACCTGCAGAGTGATACTGCTAACAGACCTGGCTGTTTGTTTCTAAGGAAGAACAGCTGTGCAACAGACTGCCTGAACAGTCCCTATTACAGAATGCAACACGGATCACTGACACAAAGGAAGCACTACACCAGCTGGCTTTCTGTCTTAGAGCATTTCTATTCCTAGACGATTTACCTGTTCTCAGTCCTGTCACCTTAGCACTTCTATGACCCAATTAAAAAATGATGTTGCTGGATTCTCTCTGCTGTAAATTAGATACGTTATTTTTCAGATCAGACTGGTTACTTTTTTTTAATCTTTGCAATACATGACTTATTTTTAAACTTATAAAAGCTGCTTGATTATTTATTTGTGGTATATTTTGTTCCCTTGTAGAGTTTAGATCAGAAAAATTCTTTTCTAATGTATTCATATGGAGTGATCTACATTTCCTAATCATAATCATGTCAGCAAAAGTGGAGCTGCTCTTAGGATAACATTTTAGTCTAGAAAATGATTTCCCTTTAAAATGGATTCAATGGACATGATGATATAAAAAGAAGATGCAAAATTACACACAACAGTTTGCATAATCAAAACAGATATGTTTTGTATTCAGGCAAGATTTCTTTTTGCTATATTAAATGGAAGAAAATAGACCTTTTGGAATTCTGCAAGTGTGCTATGGCTGCAAATGCAGTAACAGTGGAATTCCAGTAGGATTATGAAGAGGATGTACAGAACTTAAAAAAAAGATTCAGCCAAGATAGAGAAGGACAACATGAAAAGATAAATGGATTTTTTTTTAGCTAACAGTAGTCCATTTATTTCAAATTGGAACTATACTGTATTTCCTACTTTGTAACTAATGTTAAATTTATGAAAACTTGAAATATGGAGGTGTATCCTTTTGTGTAGGAAATGTATTGGTCCTCTTTTAAAGAAATGTGAGTTCAAATGAGATGTAATGAGTGTAGATCTTCATTCAGTAAATAATACCCAAGGTATATGCATAACTAAATTCAGAACAGAACTTGCAGATCTTATGGAATAATGTTTGAAGTGCTCTGCAGGTGTTTCCTAGAGACACTGTGGCTCAAGAGCAAGCAGACTTTGAATTAACATTTCTCTTCCCTAATAAACAATAATCTTGATTCAACCTATCAGAATAACATATTACAAATAGCAACAAAAAATACTGTTGGTTTTCAAGGGTGATGTGAGGATAGTGTTGTGACAACCATGAGAAGGTTATTGAATGAAAAACTAATCCCTTAATATTTAATGATTTGAATTAATTGATGTTAAAGCTAGCCATAATTTCTTTTTTTCTGTCCCATGAAATCTTAAAAGATTTCAGTTATTTTTTATGTTGTGCCTTAGGAACAAATCAGAACCTTTGCAAAGTGAGTATAAAAGGAAGAAAACAGAATAGCTGGTAGGCTGCATGTCAAGCAACCCAATTGTTATACAGAGGACCCAGGTTCATGTTCCTTAGCTACCAGTCTTCCAGGGCTTGGCCAGCCTAAATAAATGTTACGTGTCTCTTAAGAAGAAGGGTTACCAGGTTTCCATTCAAAAGGTAAGTAACAGAGGAGTAAACAATGACAGGGAGAGGAGAAAAGGACTATAAAACTTTACAACCAACCATTGACCTTGTGTTTCTGGACTCCTGAGAGACAAGGGTTCCTGACTACCACACACGTTTTCTGTATTTTTTTCAGGATTACAATCAAAAAACCATTTTCCTTGGATGAAGATGACACCAACTTTTACCCTTCAGCAAAAAGACCTGGGACAACAGAGGAAATTTTGACTTAATAAGAACTTTTCCTCTTAAGTGACATCTTTGTATAGGTGGAAATTATTTCTGCCAGTGCACTCATGAGTCCATTTTCAAACATTGATTTAATAATGAGAAGTAGCACACTGTCTAGAAGTTAATCTTTAATATATATCTATCAACTATACACAAATACCTTCGCTCATGAGTCATGCGAAGAGTCATCATTAGAAGACAGGCTCTTCGAAAGGCTGCATTAACACGGCCTCCTTACTGTGGTGTGAAAACGACTGTACCCTTGAATCCGGTGCTCAGACCTGAGAGGGATCAAATATTTTAAGTGCACACAGGTTTGATGTATGAATCCACCAACAAAGCCAACTTATTTCTGTTATTCATTAAGCAGTAGAAGATATGATTTTATTTTTATTTCTTCCAAATACCAGTGATTAAGAATTTACCCCAGGTGTCTGACCTCAATTGCAACGATTACTGCCTGCTTCACAGTGTTTACTGCATTTAATTTCATAGTGCTGTTGTGAGACAAAAAAGTGTAATTGTTCATACAAATTAAGAGCTAGTAGATTTTAAGATGAATGACAAAATTCTAAAAATTATTTCCAAGTTTGAATCCTACTAAGTTCAAGGAGGTGAAATTTATCTTTCGAGGGTGTGTCAGGAGTGATGGGCAGGATTCACCTCACTTAACTTTAAACTAAGCAATTTGTCAGCTCTGCCTCTACAGAAATGTAGGGCTACAAATCTCTAGAGAACAATTCATTCTTTCCCCATGCAGGATCTAAGTTAGATGAATGAATTATTCCGTGGAGTAATTTTGTTCTCTATTGATTACAAGAAAGAGCATAAATAACTGGCATAAAATGCACATTTACTATAGTCAAGGGGAAGTGACATTAATCCTACCTGGTGGATACCAGCGAATTTTTAAGTCACTTTAATGTCCACTCCAAATTTAACAGGAGGGATCTTCAGCGATTGTAATGTGCTTCTTACCTAAATTGAAAAAGTCATACTGTCAGGGAGATTACTGAGCCACAGAAAGGGGATGCATTTTTCCTCCCACCAGAAGCCAAAAATGAAGGATTTTTCATAATAAGTCTCAGAGGACTTATAAGATTTGTGGTTGTCTAGATATTCCTTGGTGATTTCTGGAACCTGTGTGTCTAGCCACCTTGCGAGTTGGAGCTCCTAAAGTTAAGCTGCCCAAGCTGTGTAGAAGTAGCCTACATTCCTCCTTGTCTGCAGTGGGAGTTAACTCTTAGTTATGAAAATTTCAAGTAATTGAAACCCTTTAATTCTCATGTAATTTTAAAATCCTTACCCTCAAGGTTTTTACCCCTGGACGACCATTAGCAGACATATGTTAAATGAGTACTTTTTGTTTCAGTCCTGTTTTAATGGCTGGGTATTTGCAAAATTAAAAAGATATCATTACAATAGATAATGACTCTTGTAATTGCTTGTAGTCTCAACAGAGACTTTTATTGGGAAAAACATGTCTTACCTTACCTTACCTTACTAGATCTTGCCTCTAGCACACAATCATGACAGGACAGGAACATCCAACACATAGTGCAACCATTCTACGAATAAATAGAGGACTTTCTAGGCCTCACATACCTGACAGTCTGGTACTCTTAGCACTAAAATAACTCTAAAGAAACTTAAAAAAATAAAGAACAAAACGCTACTGATAACTGCATCTACTGCTTACTAAAGGACTGTGTAGATTCACAAAATGGAAGGGTTTTCCTTCTAACGATAAAAAGGAATCTATATTTCATTATAGTTGCACACTGTGGTGTGACTGATTGGTTGTTGCAGAGCTAATAAAAAGATGACTACCTGCAGCTGATAGCATATCCTATTTCCATCTAATTTGATGGTTTTCTGCTGGGCTGATGGGAACCTGTAATCACAAAAGATTGAAGATTTAGCTATTTCAAAGCCTGTGTGCAATTTCTACTGTTTTCTGACTATTTAGCCTTACTACTTAGAAATCCAGCCTCTTACTATTTGTTATGAAGACAGTCATTAAAGTGTATACTAACACTTTCTATCTTATTTCAAATCCACTCTCCAACCAAGCATATGAGAAAAATACTTTTTATGCCAGAGATAATTATAATTTTTAATTTGTGATATTAGTGCTTAATGGCTATAGGCAATGCAGTATTAATAAACAAAAAAGACACAGTCTCTGCCTCAAAGGACTTCCAAATACCAGCTAAAGGTAGAAAATCAAAGAAAGTGAGGGCAAATGTTGCACAATGGCAGAATTATCACAGAACGCTTCCACAAATAACTTATACATTGAAACCTTACTTCTTTTTTAACTTATTTTTAATACAGAACCTGAGACCAGGTTCTGTAAATCTATGGTAGTCACAGTTTTAAAAGCCAGTGTGTTAAACTAACAATTGCTTGGAAATGCAGTGGGCCCAAAGTTTCTGATGGCTAAATGTAGCCAGACATTCCCCACTTAGTTACACAAATACAATAGATATGAGCATACCCTAATGGCTGCCTATATAGCTGCTGTCAGATGGCAGTGAGGTGGTAAAAACAAAGCTAAATCAATGTTATTTTAATTATTCCTTCTATGCCAATTAAAATACGGTCTTGAAACATAATGCATAAATATTTCTAGATTTTTTTTCTTCTGGCCCAGAAAACTTTCCGCCAAACCATAGGAATCATTAGATCTACACGCAGAGTCAAAATGACAAAGCTAAGCACATAATTGTGCTCCTGAGCTGGTCTTATATTAGTTGCGTGCTTTTTCACTTTCTCAGTTTAAAATATCACTGGCGAAGTTATCTTCATGATTTCACAGCCACTAAGGTCTAGCATAGATTTTCTTTTCAGTTACTCCTTTATGTATATATGTGTTCAGCAGCAAACAACTACCAGGTTCAGAAAGTTAAGATGCTTTGAATGAACTCTTGCAAACTTTTCTTTCAAAACAAATCACATATTTAAACTAGTCTACCAAACATCAGTCTTTTATTGAAGTCAGACCCATTAAAAAGTGATATACAAAATACATAGAAAATATGTGATAATTTTGAAATTACAAACAGAAACAGTACTCAGCAGCAAACAACTACCAGGTTCAGAAAGTTAAGATGCTTTGAATGAACTCTTGCAAACTTTTCTTTCAAAACAAATCACATATTTAAACTAGTCTACCAAACATCAGTCTTTTATTGAAGTCAGACCCATTAAAAAGTGATATACAAAATACATAGAAAATATGTGATAATTTTGAAATTACAAACAGAAACAGTACCTGTGACAGTGGATTAGTGGTTTTTTTTCTTTTATATTAGTTAGGCTGTTGTGGTTATTTTCTTGTACCTAAATTCTCACATCTTAAAACAGAAGAGGAGGGCAACAAAGCTGGTGAAAGGGCTGGAAGGCATGTCTTATGAGGAGCGGCTAAGGACTCTGGGTTTGTCAAATTTGGAGAAAAAGACGCGGAGGGGTGACATCATTGCTCTCTACAGCTTCATGAGGAGGGGAATGGGAGAGGGAGGTGCTGATCTGTTCTCCCTGGTATTCAGTGACAGGACTCATGGGAATGGTTCAAAGCTGTGTCAGAGGAGATTCAGACTAGATGTTAGGAAGCATTTCTTTACCGAGAGGGAGGTCAAACACTGGAACAGGCTCCCCAGAGAGGTGGTCAATGCCCCAAGCCCATCAGTGTTTAAAAGGCATTTGGATAATGCTTTAATGACATGCTTTAACTTTTGATCAGCCCTGAAGTGGTCAAGCAATTGGACTAGGTGATTGTTGTAGGTCCCTTCCAACTGAAATTTTCTGTTCTGTTCTATTCCTAAGATTAAACCAGAAGATCTTATAATAGCAGCCTCTATAGGTTGCTTAAATAAATAATAGAAAATATCATCATGTTTCTGCATATTTTCAAAAAAAATCTTTATTTCCCTTTTTCTTTCTTTATAATCTATGATGTAACAGCAGAGGGATTACCATCAGCTTGACTTTACAGCAGTCTGTAACTGACTTCTGAAAACTAGTTTTAGTCTGTCTTGCTCCAGCGGTTGACTCAAATGAACAAGAAAGTTTCTGTATTGAAAACCCAGGAGAATGCATTGTTTCTAGATCACTGCACATTGCATACTTTCCTTTTACAGGAATCGTTTCCCTACTTAAATTTTGAAAATATTCCAAAGTTTTTTCTGTGAATATGCAGAACTTGGACACTGAAACCAATGCAGCTTCCTTTCTAATTGTTCCTTTCTCCTTGCTATTTGAAAGGTCAAACATACTTGAAATCAATGTGAATTAGAGGTAATAAAACCCAACAAAACCAAAATAATTCATATGCTTCCCTCTTTGATATACACTGTTACTGCACAGCAGAGGAAACTGAATTATATTTGCCTAATTGTATTTGCTCAACATAGTTCTGACTTAATGGTTTCTCTGTAGAATTTACTCATTTCCAAAGGAGTCACAGCAAGAGACATAAGTGGGTGTTTTTTTCAATTTATTCATAAGTACTAAGGAGAAATTGAATGAGAGGACATCAAAATGGTATTTCAGGGACATCAAACACTGAGATTTTGTGGAAATTTAGTAAAAAAAAATTACCATCCAAAGATACAAAGAAATTATAATTTTATTTGCAATTAAGTAGCACATGCAACATTTAAGAGGTACCAGGCTGGGTACCAAAACTGTAAAATGCTTTTCTGTAAACAGAACACAATGTTGATAGGGATGACTCATATTATTACCAGAATCTCCTTATGCAAAATCAGACTTTTCTTGTGAAATGTTCCATTGATTATGGCTATCAGTTAACAAAGTGTGAAATAAGACACAAACTTGAGTCATGGGCCCATGTGAACCTCATGAGGTTCAACAAGGCCAAGTGCAGGGTCCTGCACTTGGGCCAGGGCAACCCCCAGGCTGGGGGCTGAAGGGCTTGAGAACAGCCCTGCTGAGAAGGACTTGGGAGGACTGGTGGATGAAAAGCTGGACATGAGCCGGCAATGTGTGCTCACAGCCCAGAAGGCCAACCGTATCCTGGGCTGCATCCAAAGCAGCGTGGCCAGCAGGTCAAGGGAGGGGATTCTGCCCCTGTACTCTGCTCTGGTGAGGCTCCACCTGGAGTACTGGAGCCCTCTGCACAGGAAAGACATGGACCTATTGGAGAGGCTGCAGAGGAGGGTCACAAAAATTATCAAGGGAATGGAACACCTCTCGTATGAGGACAAGGTGAGAGTTGGGGTTGTTCAGTCTGCAGAAGAGAAGGTTCCAGGGAGACCTTATTGCAGCCTTCCAGTACTTAAAGGGGGCTTCTAAGAAAGATGAGGACAGACTTTTTAGCAGGGCCTGTAGCAATAGGTCAAGGGATAATGGTTTTAAACTAAAAGAGGGTAGATTTCCACTAGATCTAAGGAAGAAATTTTTCACCATGAGGGTGGTGAAACACTGGCAAAGGTTGCCCAGAGAGGTGGTAGATGCCCCATCCCTGGAAACATTCAAGGTCAGGTTGTACGGGGCTTTGAGCAACCTGACCTAGTTGAAGATGTCCCTGGTCATTGCAGGGGGACTGGACTAGATGACCTTGAAAAGTCCCTTTCAACCCAAAAATTTTATGACTATGACTATCAGTTAACAAAGTATGAAATAAGATATTGCTTGGATAGTTTTTCCTGTGGCCTTGAATATGGAAACTGTGGCTTGTAATAATTTTTTTAAAATGTTACTACAACTTTGCAACATACATTTTCATGCTCAGAATGGTATCTAGAATTCCCCCATTATTCATCCATAAATCCTATATCAACATGTCAAATACTAGGGACAATATATTGTTGCTATGTGGTTAACTCAATTCAGCAAGTAATTATGAGGATGTGTAATGTTCTGAAGCGAGAAGGTGACTGTACTGTGGTGGACCAGCCTCAAGCCAGCTATTCAGCCACATTTAGCTACTGAGACCATACTGTCTTGAGTGAAGGGCCATAATAGACAAGATTACACACTTTTGGATCAAAGATCACAGAATCATTAAGGTTGGAAAAGACCTTTAAGATCATCAATTCCAACCATCAACCCAACGCCACAATGCCAACTAAACCATGTCCTGAAGTGCCACGTCCACATGTTTTTTGAACACTTCCAGTGATGATGATTCCACCACCTCCCTGGGCAGCCTGTTCCAATGTTTGACCACTCTCTCAGTAAAGAAATTTTTCCTAATATCTAGTCTAAACCTCCCCTGGCACAACTTGAGGCCATTTCCTCTCATTCTATTGCTAGTCACTTGGGAGAAGAAACCAACACCCACCTCACCACAACCCTCTTTCAGGTAGCTGTAGAGAGCGATAAGGTCTCCCCTCACATAACTTGTACTTGGAAAGGGGGAAAGCATAGGTATCTTTCTGCCAGCATAAATGTACATAGACATGTAATTTGACAACTAGTATTTATCTTGAAATTATTACATAGTGATATCTATACCAAGGAAGGAGGAATTATTTTTCTACTTCCACATCTAAGCGTATGACCCAGCAAAATCTGACTACCATGTCAGGACAAAATATTGAAATTAACTACACCCCTCTGCACCCAGCTTTGTACAACTTCTTTCTTGTATGAATAATTTTTTTGTGTCCCCATTCTGGGACTGCAATGGAATCTGCAGTCACAGGCTTCTTCAAGAAACAGAATGAAATGGCTGGGTGAAACAAGGTTTTATAAAAAAAGTGCTATGAGTTGAATGTATGTGACAACTTCCAAGTATCACAATAGGCAAATAAAAAGAAAAGAAAAAGAAAAAAGCACTTACAGAATTAATTGATGTTTCTGTTGAAAGCCACAAAGCAGGAAGAGTTAAAGATGGACGTGTGACAGGAAGGAACGGGTATCTAACTTATGCCTTGAGAAACGGTGTGGGAACAAGCACAGTAAATCTTACGAAAAGGAAGATCTTGAGGGTATCCCTGAAACAGAAAACTCACAGACTGTGGACTATAGGAAACCACACTTGTAAGAGTAGAAGAGTGCCAGAATTTGTGGATGCTGCAAGGGACCCAACTTTCTCTGGAGGAATTAAACATCTGACACTAATATTTACAGACAAGCCCGTAAAGTTGATATTAAGAATACTATGGTCTATAGCACGGAGTCGTGGAATGGACTTAAGGATATTATAGTCCTTTTCTATTCCTGCCAGTGACTTTCCATGGTGGTTTTTTTACCCCTTTCATTGCTTTGGTTTCCCAATTTGTAATACAGGAATAAGGATCCTAGCCTTCTTTCAAGCATTCCTAATAAAATACACTGAAATCCAGTTGCTATTAATATTATTGCTACTGTACTGAGATAAGTTCTGCTCTAGAATTTGTAAGAGTATCTCATATCTACCAGCTTTGCTATCACTGAAATTGTAGCAACATAGGTCCTGGCGAGTTTGTTGATAATAACTGCAAATAGGTCAAGTTTAATTTTTAAAATGGGGAATATTGGCAGGAGTGAAAGGAGAAACTACAGTTTAATTATATGACTGGATCTACGTAATGACTTGCCAATAACATTCTCTCCAGCCACAGACTCTTGTCACTGTCCCTACACTGGCTTGCATGCTTGCCTAACCACTTGGTGAGGCAATTAAATTTGCTAACCCAGCAGAAAACTAATCTGGGGTGGGAAGGCAGGGGGAGGAAATAGGGGGAACGGGACCATCCTTCTCAGTGGTAACAAGCTGTTAGATTGGCTCAACTGCATCATATAACCACACCATGATTTTTATGCTTGGCACAGTATTTAGATTCTTATTCATCAAAGCAATTAAAAATGTGTTTAAATTGAAGCATATGAGCAATCTCACCCATGTTCAGTAGAACATTTACCTTTACACCTAAGTTTTATATGGCTTCCCATTTATGTAAGTGTTTTGGTAACTGGCTGGGATTGTTCATGTGCTTGAAATCAAGCACATCTTTAAGAGCAGTGCTGAATTAGAATTAACAGAGTTTGGAATTTAATTCTGTGGTGCTATACATGAAGATACTCAGTCTTTGCTCATTTGTAGTCAATTCAACTATATGCTAGCTTCTAATTCGTCAAAAGTCTGTTGTAAAAACTTTTCTTTATCATTCATACCTGTACAATGTTATTTGCATGGTGTTTGAGAAGTGCAGTATCTAAAGGGTATGAGACGTACCCCTTTTGACTGGTATGTATTTGTCAGTTTTACATGAAAACTTATTTTGATATCCATGTAGTTACAGGAGCTTTATTCTCTTTCCACATGTTAAAAAGCCATAACAATGAAAATTAAATGAATATAAAATTTTGTGGAGAAATCACTCAATTTTGTAAGTGAAACAGCTTTTAGCATAAAAAGCCTGGATCTTCAAAATGATTGAGTAAGATTTTCCCTGTTTATTTTGCAGATGGGTTTTCAGAGGTAGAAAAATGTAATTATAGGAAAAGCAGTAAAATGTGAGCTGGTTGAGGCATAAAGTGCAGCACTTAGAATAAGACAATTGCCTAAATTCCCTGATTGACAGATGGATGTCACATTAGATGAAAATGATAACAGATTTAGTGGACTGAAGAATAACTTCCTCTTGACAGTGCCCTGACCCTTAACCTACAACCTGACTCCTGTTAGCTTCACTAACACAGGGTAATTGTCACAGGTGCAGGATAAAAGAAACCCCTACAGCAGCTACCAGTGGTCAGAGGCTTATTTCCTTTGATGACCAGCAATGCACCGTTGAGATATAGTCAAGAACTCCTGACCTCTGTTGACCTTTCAGGGCATTAAAATTTACCCCTGGGAAAAGGAAACTATATAAAAGGAAAATAGTCTGTTCTGACTAATGCAAAGCAATATTTTAACTGTGTAATAATTAAGTTGACAAACAGAGCAGAGTGATGGTAAGTAATTTATTTTCATCAGCACAAAAGCTTGTTTCTCACACAATTGTAACATGGTTTCAACAAAGACCAGTACTGTACACTCAATAGAGTTCACGGGTTTTATAATTATGAGTAAATTCTTTACCATGTCATGCTCTGGATACGTGTACTATTCCAAAATGATTCTATTGTATTTATATGCTAATAGTATCCTTTCAATAGAAACGAGTTCTTTGAATTGTATTTAAATTTTAGGAAGGTAAAGGATTGTAACAGTATTTATAAATGACGTGGTGACAACTGTGAGACTTCACAAAAGTTTATACCTCCTTCTGTTAGAAAATAGAGAACATTTTATTCTTTTTTTCTTCAGTAACATGAATGGGGAATTCAGAAAACACAGAGCAACACAATGAGCTATGCAAATATATTTTATAATAGAAGAAAGAATATTATAAAAGAAAACAAAATGACTGTTTCCCATTAGAATGAAGTCAATGCAGTAACCTGCCCATGTTGTTTTCTTTATGCATAGAAGAATGAATATTACATGGGCGAAAAAAAAGAGAAATGACTGTACATCTCATTAAAGTGAAGTCAATGCAGTAAGGAAGTCTGCCTGTGTTTTCAAAATGTTTCATCTTAGAAAATGAAACAAAACAAAAAACCACAATCAACTTCTTAAACACCTGACAACAATGAATTGGTGTATTCAATTATTGTGTTTATTGGTGCTTAATACCAGGACCATCCAAATATTTATTCACTAAATATGAAGGAACAAAAACAATGTTCTAAACACAATAGACTTACTGAGATCAAATTTCTGTTCAGAACAGTAGAGCTCTAAAAGACCCCTATGCAAAAGGCACAAATTACTTTAAAATTCGTGGAAGGTTCTTATTAAGGTCATAGGTCTTGCCCTGTGGTTATTATTCACCCGCAAAATGCTCTGATAAGTAATATGACACTAAATTAGTATACACAAACCTTGGGATAATTGTGTAAAGAAAATAAAAAGATTAAGTTACCCCAAAAGGAGTACTATATAGGTAGACAACTTCAGTCGACTGCAAAAGGTGTGGTAGAATCCATCTGATTTTATTCTGAGACATGTTATTAAATGATAAAAATGTAAGGACTATTCCGATATAACTTATTGTCATGAACACTTGCAATAATAATGCCTTCCTTCAGATTACCATCTTTTCAAATGTGATGAGATCATCAGGTAACAGTGTAAGATATGAAGGCTTAGCACGCTGTGTTGTTAGCACATTAAAAAAAGAAATTGCTGGGATAATTAACAACTACCTATTTGTCTGTAGGCTGCATTCATTATGCCTGCACAAATTGGAGGTCTCCAAAATCTGTGCAGTAAAATTTACTCTTTGTTCAGGAAGTTCCCCTTGGATTTGGGTAAAATTCTGGTTTGCTGTGTCTATTGTAATTGTGACAGGCAGTTGACATGTCTCATAGTCTAAATGTAGTGGCAAGCAGGGGGTGGTACAATGATGAAAAAAACTGCCATTCATTCTTGTGCAAAGGAAAGGTGTTTCTTAGCATATTCCAACCTATGTTCAGTCTAGAGTTGGGTCTCTGAGGTTGAAGGTCAAATCTGTGAGGTCAAAGCTATTTCTTGTCAATCTTCGTTCACTAATGACACATGAATTGGAAATTAGAACAAAGTAAGTAAAACGAATAGCCAGAAGGTGAGTGTCTGTTTTATTACTCAGAAGAGCTGGGAAATCTGGCCAATTGTTGCCCTATGTGGCTTGAATGACAGTTGTTAAGTTGAAAAAGGGACAGTGTGATGGGAATGCCACTTTAAATCTCAATTACCTCCTCCACTCCAATCAGCTTGGTAGAGCTTTAATGAAGTGCAATTCTCTGTCCTTTTCCTCATACTTCTATCTCCAGAATAAGCCTCACATTCAAGTTTGACAGCAGTACAATCAGTTTTCCATTCATCACTGGCCCTGTTTTAACCCTGCTGAAAAAGGGCCTAATGTACGTGGCAGTGATGGCAATTAGGCAGAAAAGTAATATTAGAAACAGACAAAAGCCTGAGTCTTTTAGCATTACAGGTGTTTTTTTTTTTTTTTAGCCCTTTCTAGACATAAAGGAATAGGCAGTGTTGTTAAGTTCCCTTCTTCAGTCTTCTCTTAAGCTGAAAGTCCAACGATTTCAAGATTCAATTAATTAGAGACATGGAGAGCCAAAGAACAAGGTAAAAGCTACGTTCCTTCTAACTGAAGACACACTTAGTAATTGGCCTCTTATTAAAATGGATATCTTCTGGGTGTATGTTTAATAAGGTTGATAAAAGTCGTCATTTCCTCATTAGGATAGTGGATGAATATACTCTGAGTGTTCGTGTTTAGAAAAGAAAGGAACAAATATAAAAATAGCACTGTCTCAAAATGTAGGAATGTAAAATATTAAAACGGAGAAGCCTAGGACCGAAACTCTGGGGTATGAAGAGGTGAAATCATCGTGTGCACGTCTATGCGTACACAAACACAAGAAAAGCACAGGGGAAGGAGTTTACTGGGTGGAAAGGAGTTTACTGGGTGCTTCACTTTCTCATTTCATCTGAATAGGCAAAATATAGAAAGCCTTTGAGCTCCACGACACGGACTGACACTGGCTTGTTAACATGACTTTTTGTCAGGAGGAACAAGGTAGGAGAAGCAGGTTACGAGAGACTTCTCTTTTAACAGGCAGTTTACACCTACCATTTCTCTGCTTAATCGTTTTCTATTTATGTCAGATGAGAATTGTGTGCACACTCAAGTATGCAATCTGAAACACACATGCTCCGGATTAGAGTGCCTGGGTTTATCTTTGTTTTGTTTCTTTTCTTGGTTTTCTTTTGGTTTTTTTCTTCTCTTTCCTTTGGCGGGGGATGTCTGTGGGTTATATAAGTTTCCGTAACAGTTCTTTTTATGCCAATTTTTTTTAATGTCAGCAAGGTTGGGGTGGGTTTTTTGTTTTGTTTGATAGATTCCACAGGAACATGTGGCACTGGTGCAAGGATCTTGTTTAAGAGAATGGGCGTTTGGAGGTAAAAAAAAAAAAAAAACCCACGCAGCAATTAGGCTGCTCTTGCCGCTCATTGGGGATGTGACACAAGTGGGTGATAGTGGCTTTCACCTCTCGCACTCCCTTCTCTCTTGCCTGATTCCTAGAACAATCCCTGTCAGAAACACTCTTTGAAAAAGGCTGCATTAGACAATGGCTCTTCACCCTTATTTTACGCTTTAAGTAGTGGAACAGAATGCTGTAAGGGGCTGAAAACAAGGCGTAATCTGAGAAAGACGCGCAGGCATTGTTATAACTGTGAAAACCAGAAGAACCCCTTTCAGAGCCATGACTGAAAGTGCTATGAAGACCTTTAGTCCTTTGCACTCTCCCAATCACCAATTAGACAAACATTAACATCAATTAAGCTGTTATACGGCACAGGTTCCATATAATTACCTTAATGGGTTGACGCTTTCTTTAGCAGCAATTTCTTAAACAAACTTCATCTTTTGTGCAACAGGCTAAGAAAATTTTCAGCAGGGAGCATTTCCTTTTGTCAAGTTTTCTAAAGAGACAGCTGAATTGTTCTATTTAACAACAAACACCTTCACTAAGGACCCTCGTCTTGTCCCCGTTCCCACCACATTTGACTACTAGGCTCAAAGCTTGTTAACCATCAGAGACAAAAAAACTGACTAGCCAGGGGAGCACAGACACATGCAGGGAGGGCAGTACACAAAGAGCCTGTGAGCCTGGCACTGGTTTGCAAGCAGACCCTAGGAGAAAGCACCAATTGAATTAGTTGCCTATTTAGTATCCAAAGAGCCAGATCTGTCCTTACCAAAAGCACAAAGAAAATGAAATAGAAAAACAGGATCTTGCTCACAAAACAAGACAAATCTGTCTAATTTATTTTGTACCAGTAAGTGCTAATTAAATGCAAGCTACTCAGATTCTTCCTGTTCCTGCATCACCTAATTCTCTTAGAATCATGACAATGCTAGTCTGATTTTTCCCCCTGTTTAACAAACATTCATTTGAAATGTACTCAAATACAGCTATAAAATGTAACCCTTATATCACTTCTATTTTTATTTTATATAATATCCTGGTGTTTTTACTTTGCTGTGAAAATACTTGGGGAGGGTGAAAATGGGGCCGAGGGGGCAGCAGGGTGAAAAAGAACTTGGCAGAAACAAGTCCTTAAACTATCCTTCTCCACGATGAGGAACAAATGACTTCAGGTGCTTACGGTGACCTATAATTGTTTTCTGAGACCCAATGTATGTAATCAAATTGTATTGCAATTCATTGAAAGTCAAAGAAATAACTTATTTGAATAAAAATAATAATAATTTTAAAAGTACAAAGGGAAAGCCTGCAATAGAACAGGAAGCTGTTAGGCACACGAGTGCTTATAAAATGTTTTAAGTTTTTTGCTGCTCATTCTGCTCAGGAGATACTGTCCCGTCATAATAGTATGATAGCTGGTAGCCAATTCATTTCACATACTTAAGGTCGGGGTCTGGGTGTTATGTGCAAGTGCTTGGTCCATTCAATCTCAATCTAGTGAACACCAAACACCACATTGGGTCAAAGGCTCAAGGCCACAAAATTAAAAGGCTGCTATGAGCTTACATGTAGTCTTTAACCTCAGACCAGAGCCAGCAATTGCCAAAGTCACAGAGGAATAACCATTTGAAAAGATTAAATATATACATTGAAATATAATTATGTAGTTAATGTTATGCTTATATAGTGATACAACTAAAGTTAGACTTGATCTGTGGGGGATAGTATATTAAAAAAAAATAGGATGAGCACCAGAGAGACTTTTCTATACATAAATTACACTAGTTGTGTAATGTTCATAAAAATATACCTTTGATAGGTTACGTTTTATTAGTTTCTTCAGAAAACTGACAAAGAAATAAATAACAGGTATGTATGCATAGACATGAACTGCTGCCATGGTCAGATAGCACTATGAACAAAATCGTTACATACATTTCTGCACTTATTCCACTGAAGAGCTGAACTAGTAAACAGAAACTCACAAAATTTACAGCTTATGCCTGCAATACCAGGAGAACACTGTCTCAATATGAAGTACAGTTACTGGTATGTCTCCACACATTTTGAATCTTTTACTCAAAGGTAAAACTTCCTCATGGTGTTTCCTATGCTTTGCCATTTAATTCATTCTTTCCCATATGTGGAGTCACACTAGTTGACGTCATAGGCAAATATATGTCTAATTGTCCTTTGAGGTGTAATCATGAGTATTTGTGAACTTTAGCCACTAATCCTGGTGTGTAGCTTTGCTTTCTGTCATATGTACAGTCTTCCACTGGTAGTTAAGTAAACAACCCAATTCTCCCATCCCTTCTTAGTAGAAAATGTTGTGTATATTGTGATCAGAACAGGGACAATGAAGGGATAGAGAAGACATGCCTTCTGGATTATCTAGCCCTTTATTGATAGCCAGAAGTCATGTGTGAGTAGATGAAGGATGAGAACAGTAAATTGTTTCCCTTCTCCTAATTTTTATTTCCCGGTTTGCTGATTGTTTCCAGAAACCACTTCTCTCATTTGTCTTCTGACAACCTTTTGAAACTGCACCAGCAGGCTTGATGCCCCAGTCTCTCACCAGTTAGACTAAATAGTATTAGAATTACATCTTGGTGTTGACTGTGGGTCCAACCAGACTATGAGTTTTATTTAGGAGTAGCACAGTATTTACTTTGGATAAGGCTGGCAAACAGTTGAGTAAGGGTTTTTACTTTCTTCACAGTCTTTTAGACATAAAGCATAGGGATTACTAATGGAAAAATTTAGTAAGAATTTAACCCTTGGTCCCATGAGATTATAGATTAACTCCATCTAGAAGGCTTACACTACCCACTACGCTAGTATTTAGGGAATGATATTTATTTTTCTCATCTTTTCCTAAACTCCTTGGGTAGGAATGAAGAGGGGGAGGGAGTGGAAGTAAGATTCAGAGCAGGAGTCTAACTTCTATATCCTGAAACACCATCTGAACGAGTCTGTCACTCTCCATTGAGCACAGTGGGAACCTGATGAGTGGTCTGCTAATGTTATGAAGTTGGATAAAGCAAATGCCTTGTCTTGCCTCCATATAGATGTCAATGGCTAGAACTATAAAAAATGTAGATTTACACAGCTTCAACCGTATTCTCTTCCTGCATGAGGAAGATGCTGCAGTTAAAATTGTATCATGAAAAGAAAGGGTTCAGCATTGATTTCTGCGTATGAGGACTTGTGGTGTTTGCTAAAATTTGAAGTGTGGGTGATTGGGAAAGCACTATTAACTGGCTTCCTGCATATATGTTGATAGAATTGTGGTCTTTCACCTTTATTGTGTCTGTCTCTCTCTCCCATGTGCCCCAACCAAATCTCATAAGCACAGGAAACATGTTCTATCAGCAAAATATAACAGAAGTTCTACCATCTAAGAAACTAGTTACTCTTTAGGAATTTCTGGTGTCCTTAATAAGAAACACAGGAAATTTATCTCAGAAAGTGAAAGACAGTATAATCAAGATTGTTATGCAACTTACTTGCCCCAGTCATGTTCCTATCCTTGTATATGTTAAGCAAGGACAGTAAACCAAGTAGAGCTTGTGACTACTTTTAGACTCATAAGCTAAAAAACCGCTACCTGATTGATTGCAATAGGTTAGGTAAGAAAAATAATACAAAACAAAGAAGCCTAGCAGTGTATAAAGGGACTTTTTCCAGTGAGCATGGCAGATGTTGTAATGGGTAACATGAATATTGCTAACATGAACACTGACAGCTCTCTGAGAGGGGAAACAACTCAATCAAATATCTGACTGGATATCATTAATACATTACACAGCCTTGATGAAAAGATTCTTTGCTTATCTGGTAAATTGAAATCCAACTCACTTCATCACATACACCACTCTGGTAAGTGTCTTTCAAGAGAGGCTTATTTCTGTCTTTTTTTTTTCTTCTCCAAAAATAAGAATATGTTGTTAGATTGTGCAAACTGGTAAGAATCATTTAGCTTTCAATACAATGCCTGAGACTGCAAATTCTTGCAATTTGAATATTGAAGAGAAAACCAGGAGTATGCATAATAAAGCCGATGCCCTCCTCACCCCAACCATCAAATTCTTTCCTTGGTATTCAAGAACCATAAACTTGCATTGCAAGTTTATATCAATGCTGGAAAACAAGACTTTTCAGCTTTGACATTAATATTTCAAATTAAGATTTTTGTATGACATGGTATGACTTTATATTATCTGAATTTCTACATATTATTACATAGCTTGCATCTATTGTATCTGCTAAACTCAACTTCATCCGAAATACTAGATATATAAGATTTTAATGAAGTAAAAGTTGTTTCACAGTGGAAATTATCAAGAGAGGTAGATCATGCCTGCTACTAATGCCAGGGAGTTGCAGATCAACCTATAATGTAGATCAAAAAAGCACAGGATCAAGACTGGTTTAATGTGGCACTTTGAGTTGTGAGCTACAGGGGCTGAAGATCTGATCCACATTTGCTTTCACTGTCACTTGCACTAATACAGTGGAGAAGTTCAGAAGACTGGTAGAATAGGTAGTTCAGAGCTGGTAGGTATCAGGATTCTGAGCTCCCAATTCAGTTCTCTAGCAAAAAGCAAGAGCCTTTCTAAGTATCAAAAAATGCACAGCAGGATGCCATGATTTTCTTTTTAATCACAGTGGAAGTTCTCATTGTTCTCAAGCTCTTCTTCCATAATTTTGAGCACAGCATGTGCCAGTACACAAATTTGAAAACAAGCACAATTAATCTTACACAGACATATATAAACAGATGGACTGAATACATGTGTAAAGAATAGTACCTGCCCATCACTTAGATATTTCTCACCTTGTGAAGTATCTGCCATGTACAGGAGAGGGAGCAGGAGTTAGAACTACTACAGTAAACTTTAAACATTGAGTGTATTCCTATATCTTGTACAATTTTCTATCACATAAATGCACAGCTTCAGCTTGATACTGATAGAAGTAGGTACCTTATCTACAGCACAGTTTTGAATTTCTGCTATTATGATCAGCAACATTTTAGGTACCATTAAAATTCTCTTTACTTTCTAATTTTTACTTCAAGTGCAGTTTAAAAGGTAAATGCAGCATTGTTTGCATCCACATTTCCTCCACCTGTGTTCTCTCACAGCTGACACTTGTGGCATTTCCCAGAATGCCCAACTGTGTGTAAGAATTCATCCTACCAGGGAATGACATGTAGCTTCTGTTGACTCTGGAGGGTCAAGTGGCTTTTGAGTGTCCTAGCATGAAGAGGTTTAAGTATCCATACACATTCTAGAAGAAGTAGTAGTAGCTTCTTTAGAAGTTTCTTAATTATTTATTGAATTCTCTCCCAATAAAGTCATAATCCATCTACAATGGAATCATACCTCCAATAAAAGGCTGATAGTGTTTGAGGGCTGATTGAATTATGGTAACAAACTCCAACATTGTGTAAATTGCTAGGAAATCCTCTGGAAACTTAACATGAAGGGAAACCTGAGTATATTAAATGTATTTTTAAAAACTTAAAACATTCATATGAAGGTTGCCCAGAGAGGTTGTGGCATTTCCATCCTTGGAGATATTCAAAAGCCATCAGGACGTGTGCCTGGGCAATGAGGTCTAGTTGACCCTGCTTCTGCAGGGGGGTTGGACAAGATGACCTCCAGAGGTCCCTTCCAACCTACACCATTGTGTGATCCTGTGAGAGGAAGATAAAGGAATGCTTCTAACATTTTGTCTGAACTACAGATCATACTTCTACTCCCTTCTTCACTCCTTTGTTCTACTACCTTTACTAGCCTATGATTGCTCTCTGATAAACATTTCTGTCAAAGTACTTTGAATTTAACTGAGAGAAAAATCTGTAACTATTAATTGTGTGAAAAAAGAGAAAGGTATTTAAACATATATAGGTGCTTAAAACTTTCTCACTGTCATTGATAGTGTTTCTCCAATAAATGTATGAGAGATTTTATCTAAAATAACAGAGACGTCATAATGACATTATTGACCTATACTGAAATCAATAACTCTTCACATATAGTCTCATTCAGAAACACTTTTGCTTATGCCAGGCTTCCATGTTTTTCTTTTTAAATTCAATTAACACTAGTCAATAACAGGACTTTTGAAGGTTTCTCCAGAATTCCAAAGCTTTTGTGCGTCATATGTATATCTAAAAAAAATTCAGTTTCCAAACGCTGGTATGCATTATTTGTTGATTTCTGTTTTAGAACACTAGTTGTTAAGGAACAACTAAACAGGTAGGGAGAAACAGAAGTTGAACTTTTTTGTTCAATACTATGCATATGCATATGTGGTATCAAAAGGCATGTAAGTGTAAAAGCATTCACTGAAGATATTAGAAATACATACACCAAGCAAGGTGGTGTACTTTTTGAAAATAATTATAATCTCATTGAGTAGTTGATATCACATAGCTTTTTCCATGGACATATATCTCTTCTTACCTGGGTGTGATCTTTTTAA
Organism: Phaethon lepturus; assembly: GCF_000687285.1. Lineage (NCBI taxonomy): Eukaryota > Metazoa > Chordata > Aves > Phaethontiformes > Phaethontidae > Phaethon > Phaethon lepturus. The sequence goes on along the minus strand of NW_010553858.1, from coordinate 28,590 downwards.
CTTCTCCTTACACTGAAATTTTCTGAGACAAATACTGTGTATATAGATGTTGCCTGGTATAAGACTACCTCTAGCTGGGACTAGATAGCAATACAAATCTTTAAAATAATAATAGGGGTTCAGATTCAGATTCCCCATTATGCACTTTTATTTTTTGCCTCTTTTTAGGCTCCACATAATATGTACTGTGCAAAAGCCTGTGATGAAGAAGTCTAATGGCAGCCTCTTTGAATAGAATGCTGGTGTCCTTATCTTGTGTCGGTAGGTAACTCCACTTGAAAACACAGTAATTGGATTTTATCATTTCCTTAATTTTTATTGAGAACTTTGAAGTTGAAACCCTTCCTTGGCAATTTGGAAAGAGTTTTTAATTGTTTGAATAAATATCTGGTCTTATAGCAGGGTAATTTGTTCCTGACATTGAAATGAGAACAATACTTGGTAGCACAATAAAAATGTGAACCTGTTAAAATTTAAAATTAAAGAATTCTGCTTGGTCTCCCAAAATCAGTCATTTTGTGAATTATATTCTCCATCACCTCTGTGTCCCGTAGCTTATTGTGTTACTTTGAGATAGGCTTTTAAACTTGTCTGTTGAAAACTTGGTTAAATCTGATTGCAAAAACAACAAATCTCATCTACTCCTTAGATATATTTGATGTTAATCTTTAAGTTTCTAGAGTGTCCCTATTCATGCCCACTCCGGCCTTTTAGATTGGAGATTTTTTAGAACAGGGCTCATCTATTGTGTTAATTACTACCGACGTTTTCTTTTGGTCACTTTTGTAGTAAACATCATAAATAATAAAATATTTAGTGCCAATAAACCACCATAAATAATTCATTGCAATATTCTGTACACATGATGATGATGATTTGATAAAGCACTTAGAGCACATACTAAAATCTGTGAGGGAAAACCCCCTTATTTCTTTATAATGTCCAACTTCACATAGAACTGTTTTCCCCAAAACAACTAAAATAATTCGGTATGGTATGAGTTGCAAAAACAAACACACCAAAACCTTCAAAAGGACCCACATGGATAGGTCATTAGGACTGCATGGCCTCATACAGTTCATTAAAATTCTCAGAGGTTAGTTTATATCTTGATACTTTAATAAACAGTTTCAGCTTTGGTGAAAGCTGGAAAGCTTAATCCATTAAGAGCCATTCAGAACCAAAACAAACAAACAAAGCTTTAACCACTTCAGTGACAACAGCACAGAACAAACAAGCAGTCTCCTTCGAAAATCCCAGCAATTTTAGGATCAATAGCCTCACTCTGTGCTTCTAAGTGATGAAAGCTAGAAAATCTCTGCTGTCGGCTCATTTCAAAAATGTTTCTGGCAAAGATATAGTTGCAAATTTGATGAGTTTAGTTTAGTAATACCCATGTAGTCTAGAAGGCTGACTTAAGTACTATCACTGGTCACAATGAAAACAAACTCACTCAAACATCACTTTAAGCTGAAATTTCCTCTCTGTACCCTTAATTTACAATGTTAAAATACCTTTCAACATCTCTTCCAAATCCTTATACTCAGAGGTTTTGATTATTTTTCTAATTGCCAGCAGTAGGATTTTTTTTCTCTTTTTATATAGGGAATTAAAAAAAAATTAGAAACATTTTTGTGAATGTAAAACCAATACAGTGACTTAATCTACTAAAGAATGTAAGGCTGTTTCAAAGTCCATTTAACCTGATCTGCCAATATGGATAATCAAATCAGCAAATACATCTATATACAGAGAAAGAACAAAAATAAACATTTTTTTCCTTTATAAGATTAAAAGCCTGTTAGGCCTTTTTAAAACACTGCCATTGTATATTGACTTTCATGAAAATAGAGTTTACTTCCTTTTACTTAGTCTAGACTTACATCATTCAGCAGACTGATATAAATAGTAGATTTACTATCATTCCAAAGAATTTTAAATCCTGCATCTTTATACAAATATTGATGCCTTTGTTTCCTGTTTTTAAATACAATAACTCATATATTTGTTATTTTGTTATTTAAATTTCATGTTTAGCCTTAATTATAAACTCAGAAGTAAAATTGGAGGAGTATTTATTTTGTAGCCAGCAGCGTCAGCTGGTTTGTATTTTACCCATAAATTATCTAGAAGCTTTAAATTATATACTTTCTTAGGTAATCAAAAGACACTGGAGGGATTGCCTGTGTATGTCTACAAGCCAATTTATCTACTAAGACTTGTTGGGTTTTTTGTAATCATCAGACTTTACTAATTGTATTTTTAAAATTAAATCAATAACATAAAATGCTGTCAATATGAGAAATATGAGCAGTAAAACAGAACCTGTCCCTGAATTCTTGTTTACAGATCACAGAGTCTACCCAAATTTTTCACCGGAAAGGCATAAAGTCAGAATAACATTTAAAATATGTGGCTTTATGAAGGGACACTCTGTTGTTTAGTTCTGATTCATTAAGATGCTTGATGTGTAACTGAGTTGTCAAATGATATGTGGGTGGCTGTAATGGCAGCATGTAGGTTTGTATGGAAAACAAGTATGGCACTGTGAAGATTTTTTCTCTCTTTCATCATATAGGTACTCACATGTAACACTTGTGAGGGGTCTGCTAAGAACCTTGCTGTCAAACGAACTAATTCACCAGAAAGACATGCAAGTTTAAAACAAAGTTCTCTAAAGGCAGAAAAAAATCAAACCACCTAGACTTTCTGTAGCCTAACCAAGTGACAGACACATAGACAACTTCACTGCTGCCAGAACAACACTCTGCACAGCCCACCAGCAAGCTATTTGTCACTGCTGCAAGAATATCCTCCGCAACTTGGCATCAGGGTCCCTGGGAGCCAACTGTGCTTGCATAGTGCTGGAAGTGCTATCCAATAATAACAAGGAAAATGATCAGAGGACCTCATTATTATTACAAAATGTGTTATTGTATGAAAAACATAACTTTATAGACATAAACAAAAAAACTTTATAGGAAAATACCAATTTGCAGAATACCAGAAAATTGTATTCTATATGAGTTCATGGAAAGATTGTGTTTAACTCCACTTTCTTTTTTCTCTCTCCAGTCCACCTGTCCATTCAAAATGAGACTGAGTGTGCCACTCATCTGGTGTAATATGATAGGCTTTTCATGACTGTTCACAGAAATAAGGTGTTAAAATAATCTTTAGTGTTATGCCTTTATGCATTATCTCAGAGTTGAGCGTGGCTGAGTAACTTTGCAGGTATAATGTTTAACTTCAAAATTTTCATGTAAGATGCTGGAAAGGCACATTTTACTTGTAGCAGATCTTCAGACCCTGCTAGTTTTGGTGTGAAACACAAAATCACATATTGCTATTTATGTCACAAAGGTCAAATCCTTTCATTCTGCATTGTGTTTTGTGATACAATTCATTATAAACCCAAAGCAGTGCATCATTTAATCATAGAATCATAGAATAGTTTGGGTGGAAGGGACCTTTAAAGGTCACCTAGTCCAACCCCCTGCAATGAGCAGGGACATCTTCAACTAGATCAGGTTACTCAGAGCCCCGTCAAATATGACTTTGAATGTTTCCAGGGATGGGGCATCTACCACCTCTCTGGGCAGCCTGTGCCAGTGTTTCAACCACCCTCATTGAGACAAATTTCTTCTTTAGAGCTAGTCAAAATCTGCCCTCTTTTAGTTTAAAACCTTTACCCCTTGTCATATTGCTACAGGCCCTGCTAAAAAGTCTGTCCCCATCTTTCTTAGAAGCCCCCTTTAAGTACTGGAAGGCTGCACTAAGGTCTCCACGGAGCCTTCTCTTCTGCAGGCTGAACAACCCCAACTCTCTCAGCCTGTCTTCATAGGAGAGGTATTCCATCTTGCTGATCATTTCTGTGGCCTCCTCTGGACCCTCTCCAACAGGTCCATGTCTTTCCTGTGCTGAGGGCTCCAGAGCTGGACGCAGGACTCCAGGTGGGGCCTCACCAGAGTGGAGTAGAGGGGCAGAATCACCTCCCTCGCCCTGCTGGTCACGCTGCTTTGGATGCAGCCCAGGATATGGCTGGCCTTCTGGGCTCTGACTGCACGTTGCCAGCTCATGTCCAGCTTTTCATCCACCAGTCCCCCCAGGTCCTTCTCTTCAGGGCTGCTCTCAATCACTTCATTCCCCCAGTCTCGACGACACCAGGGCTTGCCCTGACCCAAGTGCAAGACCCTGCAGTTGGCCTTGTTGAACCTCAACCTTGTCCACATCCCTCTGGATGGCATCCCGTTCCTCAGGTGCATCAACCACACCACTTAGCCTGGTGTCATCTGCAAACTCGCTGGGGGTGCACTCGATCCCACTATGTCATTGATGAAGATATTAGAGCACTGGTCCCGATATGGACCCCTGAGGGACACCGCTCATTACCCATCTCCATCTGGACATTGAGTCATTGACCACTACCCTCTGGATGTGATCATCCAACCAATTCCTCATCCACCACATAGTCCACTCATCAAATCCATATGTCTCCAATTTAGAGACAAGGATGTTGTGGGGATCATGTCATTTTCATCACAGTAGATCTAATAAAAATAAATTAGATGACATCCTTTGAAATAATCTTGGCCTGTGCAGAAAAAAATCCTTTTATTACTGCATTAGGTCCTCCATATCACACTGGATCCTACATATTTTCAAATGTATTACTGTTGGTTGCACTGTTACAATTGTCTAATTACCATCCTCAGCCTGTTGTTTTTATTGAGCAAAGAGGTAGAAAAAAAAGGAACACAGTCTATTTCCAATGGTTCTAGGAAAGTGAGATAGGGCAATGAAAAATAATGACTATAAAGAACCAGTAAAATTTGTTTCCTAAAAGAAACAGAGTAGAAATAAAGTAGCAAGAATGATGAGGTTTGATCTTTTAAAAAATAAATATAACAACAGAAGACCAAATAACCAAACAAGAATCAAAGATAAGAAGAGGAGAGAGAAAAATTCCATTTCATAGGAAAAAGCCCATAGGAACTAGTGTAGTCATCAATTAAATTAATATGTCAGTCTAAATATTTTAAAGTTTACATTAACCTGGCCATTTCTTTTAACTCACCAAGCATCTTATCATTAGAGCATGATGTACCTTAAAAGGCATGTGTGTGGATGATCAAGAAAGATGAACATTAATTTATTTTGTGATTGTGATTTGATGCAAGGAGCATCAAGTAAAGAGCCCTTCCTTTACAGGCAGGTGGACATTCAAGGTCCAGTGTGGGTAGAGAGCCAATGTAGTGCCATATGGCATGTGTGTGATATATGCAAAAAGCACATGGAACAGAACATTCACAAGCAGAGAGTACCATAGAGCTGATTGATTACCATCACATATATTGCATCCATTTTGTGCAAACTCATGAACTTTATTCTATGAAAAATATACTGGTAGCTGCACAAGATTACTCAATATATGGGGTAGAAACCTAACAGACGACCCTAACATCTCATTATTCAAATAAGACACTGAACAACCTCACGGGCAAGCTGGGTATCATTTTTCTCATCCATGACCTTGGCAAGAGTGCATTTTGTAATTAGAACACTGCATTCAGAGCTCCTTACAAACGGGGAAGGGACCATGAGGCTCTTACCACCCAACCAATATCCTTCTCGGTATTGCCATGTTTTAAGTGAGAGAACAGGGCTCTGTACTGTTTGAGTTCTTTTAGTCTCTCTTCTTCTCTTATGTATAGTTCCTCCCTTATGGAGAATAACTGGAGCTACTGGTAGGCATCCCTTTTCAGTCATGGAGAGAAACCAAATGATCAAAGAGCAAGAAGTATCCACAGAATAATACTTCATTGGAAGTAGTAGTGTTTTAGATTGTAAACTCATAATCAAAGGCAGATAGACTTCGGAGAGGGGAAAAGGAGAAGACAAAATGGGAAAATAATAAAATTAAAGATCACTGTTACAAAACCATACTATAATACTATTATAGATTCCTGTTCCACACTCAGATTCTGTAAATTAGAGTACAGCAAACACCACAACTGGTTTGTTTTCATTCTTACATTGCAAGCTGCCCATTCAGGACATATTGCAAGATTTTTGTACACCAATTAAATTTGTGTTGAACTGGGTACACAACTCTTTTTTATCTTTACAATTTTAGTTTTGCTGATCATATCTGTGGCTAGTAGTGCTTTGTGTTCTTAAGCATGGTAGTAAGCCACTGTTTTTTTCTAAAAATATTTTAACTGATCATAACTAATGCCATTACTTAAGGTGCATGAACAAACTATGACAACTATTAGATTCTTTCAGGCAATGTGGTGATATAAAGTAGAATTTTTCTTTTCTCTCTAGTAACTTAATTTATAAAGATGGTGACTATTTGGAATAATTTTTATAATTTATATACTATATCATACTGAAATTTCAAACATCATTTCACACAACCCCACTAAAGGCAAATGGACATTTATATTAGTGAATTTGAAAAAGATCTAACAAGAGTTATTCCTTTTTGTCTCCTAAACTACTGAGATTTCTGTTCTATTAATGAATGACATTAAAAGAAATGGGCAAGCCTTATTTACATTAATGGCATTTAAGCACCCCAGATCTCTTCCTACTAAGTTTCTTTGAGGATTTAAATTGACTTTGAAAAAGAGTTTATTCTTCACATATTGAGACAAGGGTGGCATTATCCTGGGTCTTATCCTGGTCCTATCAACGTTATTGACATTTTACTGCTCAATTCAACATGGAAAGAATCAGGTCTAATGGAAATACACAATTACACTTGGAGACTTACTCATTAACCATTCACTAAGAACAGAACTTTTTAAACATTTAGAATTTTTCAAAGTATTTGAAATTAAACTACAATGAAAAAAAAGTTGTAGCAACCTTTGATACTGACATGGCTGCTCAAGCAGCTTTTATACTTGGTGCTTCAGATGCTATACTTCAAAGACTTCATCATCAAACTCTGCCTTGCTGCCTGCTAAGAAAAGGAAGTCTTACTTTAGATCACAATGGACTGATTGGTCTGGTGCAAAAGGTCAACAAACACTACACATGCCTGGCTAGGCTAAAGCATAAAGGGGAAATCTTGCCAAGCAGGATTAAGGTGTGATTCTTTCTTCAGCGTGAATCCAGTGTCAAGGGGAGTAAAACATGCATATTAAAAGAAGAAAAAAGTGTAATGGGATAAAAAAATCTTGAAATTCAGGTACCTTGCTAGAGAGAGGAAAATACTCAAATGTATATGAGGAGTTTAAAAAACACATAGAAGAAAAGTTACAATTTCAGGTCAGCTGAATCAAGGAAATGACTGGAAATCCATAGTAGCATAAAAATTCCTGCAGAGTTGGTGTACGGTTTGCCTGTATAGAGACACTCTATGGTAATCACATTTTTACTTTGAGGGGTACCATGAGTGATATATTCATACATTCAGTTAAAGAATGAGATTGACAAATACATGGTTTTGGACAATAGAAAATATAGTTAATTGTACTTGGGAACAGAAGCATGCTGATTCACACCAAACCGCTCTTGCCAGACCAGACTTGGATAAAAATGGCTTACAATATACTTCAGTTCTGGCTGCTACAGAGAGGCTGTACAGTTACATTCCTGTTTCTCTTTTATCTAGATGTTCATTCCTTTGGTAAGGGTAGGAATTGGACTGCTTGCTTATTGCAACAGTGTAGGTGTTTCCATAACTAAAAGGTAACCATGTCTTTGCTACTTCCCACTCACTGACCATGGAGCTGCCTGGAGGTAGCCCATAAGGAACGTTAAGCAGAATGAAAAATGAGAGACAAAGAAAACCAAGCCTCTCTGCTGTGTAGGTACCTGACCGCAAGCGGTCTGCTTCCACTTATTTGGGTGACCTCTAACTACAGATGTCTCTCCTGAGCCAGGGTTCCTGAGGGGACTCAATCTTTTTAAAGTGTGTGTGGAAAGGGAGGAAATGTCACCTACCTTTTCTGTTTTAACATAATGGTTAGAGCACTTAGTTGGGAAATGGGTTGTCAACAATGGCTCCATCGCCTTTGGAGAGGACTTTAGTCACAGGGCTGTGGGTGTCTAGAACTCTAGCCCCAGACTCTGAGCTCTGTTTCTTAATATCATATAATACTTTTTGAAATTGTCCCCAGAATTTCAGAGAGTATTTTCTAGTTCTAGATCATATCTCAGCCCTAAAGAATAGGCAACCTATAGGAATAAAGGGGACTTTTGCTTATTCCTTGCAACTTCCAGCTAATTTATGACAGATTGGGATACTTAGCAGGAGAATCATAGGCATTACAGCTGCAACTGATATCAGCCACAAGCTGATATTTCTGAACAAGAAAAAGGAGTGAACCCCATCATCTTTTACTTTTGACTTTCTGCATTAGCTCTACTGTAGCTATTAAAGCTGCCACAGTTTCAAACAGAAACCAAGAGCAAGGAGAACAATATGCATCTTGATTGTTAAAAAGCAATATATCAGACACTATTTTTTTTTTTTTAATACAGTTGTACATACCCAGAATAGAAAATGTTACTCTCTGGGAAAAGATTACACAAGTCCAAGATACAAGAGGATTGGGACAAATATCAAAAGTGATAAATCTCAAGCCATTCTTATGGATAAAATATAACTGTTGTGTACAATTTCCACAATAATCCACCTAAACACTTGTTGTTGGACTAGAAAATGAAGAATCCGGATACTAAACACTATCTAGGAGTTGTGTGTGAGAAGAAATGGGAAAATCAGCAGATTTAATGGGAGTAATATCCTGCTGCCAGTGCCCTTTCAACAAGGCAGTGGCAGGGTAACGGAGGAAGGAGGTTTCCTGGAACTGTGCCAAATAACAAGCTGTTAATTAATATTCAGCCCAACATCCAAAAACTTTGTTAGTTTATATCTAAGACTGTTTAAATGAAAAACTAGTGCACCTAATCAGTGCAACACAAGGAAGTGTCTTCTATAGGCAGCGATTTATTCTGTGTATTCTCATACCACATGTCGTATCAGACAATTACTCTCAGAGATTCTGCAGATCCACAAGACACTCTCTGTCACTTCCAATTTTCTGTGGAAAAAACCTCCAAATTCTTCAGAATTATATTTATCAATCTAAAGTATTACTGGGGGAATGGGGAATGAAGCACATAAACATTTCCAAAACCTCTGTGGCAGAAGAGGAGTAAAATAACTTACAGGAGAGAAAAAATCAAGAGAAATTTAAGTCATTCTGAAGTGACCTTGACCTACAGTTATTGTTTCTTTAGAAGTGAGAACATGGGAGGATTTTTGTGTATGTGTTTTGGTTTGGATCATGGAGGTAAGAGTTAACTGCTGAAATGAAGGAATGTGTGAAGTGTGCATAGTGCTGAAAGGCTGAAGTTTGGTTTCAAGCTTTTCTGAAGGGTGAGGAGCAATTGAAGAGTGAATGTGCCAAAATCTAAGCAGATAGGAAAAATGCAGCATCCCTCTTAGATTTCTTCCTTGCTTTCTGATTATTGAATATCAACACTACCTATAGATTTTTGAAGCATGAACATGGAAAGAAGTCTAACACTATAGATAATATTAAATTAAATATTTTCTAAACAGAGAGAGAACATGCTAATCCATGTATTTTTATATCATGACTTTAAATCATATGAAGATATTCTTATTTGAGGATACTCCAAAGCAAACAGCATATTTTGTCAATTTATATTGGATTTATAGTTTTTGTTTCAAATTCATCAAATTGTTTCACTTGTTTATAACGAACCCTATTCCAGAAAACATTTATACATACATATAAATATACTACTTATGCTGTGGAAATAATGCTAAGTATAAGCTCAGTGTTTTGATGAATGCAGGCCTAAGAACAGAAATTACTGTAAACATTCTGAAAACATCTTATGAGGAAATGCTGTAGTGTACGAAGTGCAAAAACCACTAGCATGATATTCTTGGAATGCAATTATAGACATAATATTATTGATCTGCTTATCCAAAATGGAGACCAAGATAATTAAATTGCAGTTCTTGCTCTACTTTCTAACTTTTTACTTGAAGTTAGGCAACATTTTTATTCAATAAATCTTAACTATTATCAAATATATTTATATTTTAACTTAAAACTTGTTATTATATTTCATTTTTACTCAGGTATCCCTGTACCATATTTGTCTATTACTCTATGCCCATCTACAAATACTCCCTCAACTGTCAGCTCACCACCGCCAGTGGCGAAGGACAGCAGTTGAATATATCCTGTAATCTTATGGTTCCTGGTCCACTGCTTTAGGGGAAGAAATAAATTTCCTTAAAGTGAGTTTTGAGTACATCACCATTTGGGTGTACTGCACTAAAATGAGATGGAGGTAAAGCAGCTCACTCATACTTTGTAGAACTAAATAATTCCTTACTCATTTAAAATAAGATTTCACTGGTTTAGAGATTTTTTTTTAAAAAACCATAAGCCTAAAAACTATTATTTCTTCTATTGTCTTTCTGTTGTAAACTGGGCTTTCCTCCTAACTGTGATATTGCATATGTTTTAAAACATACTGTTAAAACTTCTTATCAAAAGGACAAGTGAATAAATGTAGAATAATTTTGCTTTAGTTCCAATAAGCAGCTGGCCAAAATTACTATCACCAGATCCAATAAGCAACTGGCCAATACTGCTATAACCAGACAAACTAGTAAAGGAAATATCCTTGCACTGTGAAGATACTGAGAATTGGGTTGTAGGCTATACACCACTGAAGGTATATATTACTCATCTGTTAACAATTAGGTAGCTGTACAATTACATTTGTAAAAATCATTATCTTGTCTAGGTGACATGGGATGTTCTTTTCCGCTTGCTGTAATTAGGATGTAATCAATGTGAAAGGTCAGCTGAGCAGAATGCATAGCAAGGGGTATACCCCAGCCTTTCTATCTTAATTCAAAGTTCACATGTGATTTTCATGAAACTTTCAGTAAAAAAATAATATGTTTCCCAAACGGAATTGGAAATAGTTCTCAGCATTTAATTACAGATTACAATTACAGTCATTAGATATATTCTTAGAGAATGTACTATATATTTAGTATTTTAGACTTCAAGGTATGAAATACTTTCTTTAATAGGGACATATTGAAACAATGCCTTGTATCAAAAGAAGGTGTTTTTTTCCTAAATCCCCTCCCTAACCAGTAGATATCTGATAACACCCAAATACGAACTATAGTCATGATAAAGCTATTCTGTTTACTAAAAATGAGATTTACAATGGTGTTGAGCACCTGCATCTCTTGGTAAAGACAGGGAGCCTCAGATATTCAACACCTCGATACCATATTGTTGTTTAGATAGATACAAAATGCAACACATTCCAGTAAACACAAGGCTGATTTAATTTTTCTCTGTTCACTTTATTGATTTAGTTGGAATACTGCTGAGTCTACAGTGCTGCATACTAATTCCTGCCAGATTCTGCCTTCATTGCACACACTGAGCATGATTTTACTCTCAGTGTAGTCCCATGGAGCTCAATGGGACACCACCATGTGAGGTAGAGCAGCAGAATATGGTTCTGCTAGCAGACAGTTGTATACTGTTTTTTATACTAATCTTACTTTATTGGCCTAAAAAAAAAAAAAAAAGAAAAAGAGGAGGTCTATGTAAATCCTTTATTTGCATTTCCACACACTGCAGAAACATTTACAGATTCAAGTTTTAATTTTGCAGTTGTGAGGATTACCTGTTGGAACTGGTGAGAATATTTCAAGGGCTTAAAGAATTATTACTATCTTTAAGGGGAATATTCACTTTTGCGAACAAGAATAATGTACATAGAGACCTCTCTTCTGTGTAACCCCCTTTTTCTTGGTGCTTTGAGTTTAAGCAAGAAGTTTTCTAACAATGTTACCAAATTTTAAAAATTCGTGAACTTCATGTACTATGCTCCTGAGAATAGACTCTGTGAGTCTTTCTTACTTATGGAGTGACTATAGCCCACACTGAACTGCTGTTCCTGTATTTTTTTTAATATCAAACCAGATAGTATCATGCGAGCGTCAACATAATTCTTATTAATTATACTTTCCTCGTTCTTCTGTGACTTTCATCATTATTTTTGTTGTTTTTTAATATAACTACCCTTGCACTTATGTCATAAAAAATTCTGCCTTTTTCTCTTTTTTAATATTTGTATTCAAGACAAACAACAGGAGGTTGAAATCAGGCCATTTAAAAGAAACATCTGCTGACATTTATTCATATGCTACATGTTCCACTTTCATCATTGAATGTAATGATAAACACACATTCCAGTCAATAATGGCAATTCCCAGCCAAGCTTTACAAATGGTCTCTTTAACACCTAAATTGACAGCTCGGGAGAATTTGAGATAGAAGCTAAATATGGTACATTTGGACACTATTTCCCTAAGCCTAGAATGACTGGAAGACTTTAACAAGCACATACACTGTGGGTATGTGGGTATAGTCTTGACTAATACAGGTAAATATCTCATTAGACTTTTGTGTTTTGTAAAGAACTACTGAGAAAAGAAATTTTTTTTGAGGCATGTCATTATATTTTTCCTTGAAAAAGAAATCTAATTATATTTCCTTTATACAGGAGAACTAACCTTAATGGAAGCTCAAATTTGCAATAAGTTTGCTTTTTAAAAGAGAAATGTTTTGTCTGCTTTTGCTTGTTATTTCTTATATTAAACTTGCTAATTGCTATTGCGTTAAAATTATTTCTATAAATTTGTTTTTAAAGCAATATTATCAAGAGCCTTATTTAATTCATATGGTTTTGTGTAAAAATGTCTTAGGAGCTGCCATATTGCAAAATAAGGTCTTGTTTGAAAGCAGTGTTCCTCAGTTATGGGTAACCAAAGATGGTAAGTACATAACTATTAGAGGTTTCATGATAGGAACAAACAGAAAATGTCTCATCACTTTGTATGTATATAAATATATTATTCTGAAACAATAATGATCTCTTTTTGCATTTCTATGTATATTCTTTTCCATTTTAGTTCAGATTGATTAACCTTCTTATAACTGAATCATAAACTGATTTTAAGTCAAGCAGAAAATCACAGCTTTTCCAAACTCCTTCATGTGTGAATAGTTTCTCCTTTCAAAACTCTTGTATAGTTCAAAACAGGTCACTCATTATTTAGCAAGATGGGGGAAATTCTACACACTCTAAAATAATGAATGTAAAATAATTATAGGATCGCAAAGTTATCTTGTATAGCATAATGAAAAGTGTTAGACAAGATGATAATGCTGTATGTCTTGTTTGAAAGAGATTATTTTTCTGAAATTCATTCAGTTTAGTTTATCATGTTAGAATTGGTCCCATTTATCCTTATGAAAAACTGCAAATATTGAGGTTCATTCAGCAATCTTTTAATCCATAGAAAATTCATTTGGAGTAGAGTAGCAAGAGTCACTGGTGGCAGAAGTTGTACACTTTGTGTCTGTCTGTGGACTCAGCTCTGCAAAATCATGCTGTTGGAAGTAGGAGCCAGTTGACCTTCCTTTGCCCTAAATGTATGTTCATAGCTACCATTAACTGGGTTTACATTCCCTTTACTTTTCACTGACACAAAATGATTACTTGAAGCCTAAAACAATATTAAGCGTCTATGTCTTTTAACATGAAAAACAATTAATTTAATATTGGATATTGTTTGCACCACTACAACATAAATACATTTTAAAAATTCTTGGACATGTTCAATGCAAAGGTAATATATCCTGGGATGAGTTTTCACAGGCCAGTGTAGAAAAACTATTACAAATAAAGTATTAAAATCCCAATAATAATCCTTCTGTTGTTATTTAAGTGTCTTTAAATTATGCCAATGAACTGGAGGTTTGAGGAATTTTTTCTTCTTGTTGAGATTTGTTGTTGTGCAAAATAGTTTTGTGACTTTTATTAACCTGAATGAATCTTTATCTTGAAGCAAAATAAAATTCCAATAGGACATTTGACTTCTAAATTAACGGAATAGAAAAATTCAGTAAAACATCTAGTTCAGTATCATTTAAATCTGCAGGAGTCCATATTGTATTGAAATACAAATCTGTATACCACTGCAAGGCAAATCCAAATCTTCTGCTAGTGATGATAGTAGAAATAACGAGCTAATATCATGTAAAAGTTAAATGATCTGCAAGTAGACTGTTGGGCAATCAGTGCATGAATCTATTTAAAACTGGAAACTTTGATGAAGCTCAGGAACGAATACCAGCTAACAAACATAAAACTGTGCATTTGCTAAGTGCTGTCTGCCCAATTGCATGTGGTGCAAAGGGCAACTGTAGCCACAGTTTTTGCAGGCGTCGAATTGTGGTTAGAAACAAGCTACAGTATGGCCTATAAGAAGATGGATCCTTTTGATTCTGTTGAACAATGAAATCCTCCGCTAAAGTATCCAACCAAGTCATCCGGACTTTATATTTATGGGCAGTTACCCCCAGATACATCAGAACAAATTCCATATCACAGTGTTCTCTAATAGAAAATGGTTTTTCCTTACTTTTCTGTATTGGCAATCATTTCTCTTCACAAAATATAGTATTAGTATACATACCCCATTGTCACGGATTGCTACAGTAAAGCAAGCAGTTCCAGAACCAGGATTGAGGCATCATCATTCTAAGACAAAAAGATGAATGCTGACAGCATCCACTTCTCCATACATGGTGAAAAATAATAAAAACATAACAATAATATTTGTTTGTTTACTAAAAGGAACTAGGATTATAATATAGTAACCATGAAAACCATAAATACTAGACTTTTTACTACTGGAAGTGCTGTCTTGCTTGCATAGGAGTGGTCTAAACCACACATGAAGAGAAAGAATCTTATTCATGTTGTAAGTCTTCTAAATCAAATTCAGAGATTATTTCTGAATTAGTAGTTTCTTTGTCAAAAGCTGATCTTTACCAGTCCATGGTAAAAAAAAAAAAGAATAAAAAAAAGAAGCAAACAAGATTTCTAGGAAGACAAAAAACATTAACAGTTGTGCCTTTTCCTTGGCCCTCATACTGTCCAAGTTAGAAGGTTTAAATCCAAGTGAATGTTTTAATGTTTTAACAAAATCTAGAAACTCTGCTAGAAGCTGCTGACATCTGGCTTGTCATCAAGAATCCAAGCAAAAAGATGTGATGGCCTTTTGAACTTAGAAAATGTCTGCTCTTTACATCATGTATCTTCCTCCAAAACATGCTTGTGAAAGCTTTGTGCCGATCAAATTTTGTGTTCTAGACTAGAATAGCTAAACTGTCTTCAGTTGAAAGATGTTCTGGATAAAATCCAGTGATCATCTTTTAGATCGCTAGTGTTCAGAACTGGTAAGCAAACATTTATATAGAAGCAGCCCAATCGTTTTGCAAAATCGTAATTTTATTCTTATTTTTTAGTATATTTTATTTATGCTCTGAAAACAGAAATTTGAGAACTGGCTGCTACTTTACCAGCATGCGGCCACTAATATACCAAGAAACTACACAGGGCTGTTTATTTGTGCTTTTTTCTTGTTTTTTTGCAGTTATTTCAAGGCCTTTCAGAAGTTCTCAGGACCATTGTTGCCCACTTGGCTAAGATTTCTCTAATCTCAAGAAAATATTGAACATTAATGAACCGTCAACAGAGGTCATAGCGCTACCTCTGCTTGACATAGAACACAGTGCCTGTGTGAGGGCAAGTGAGGGACAGAAATCTGCCCAATTGTCACTGTGTCTTCATTTCAGAGACTATTCTCCAAGTACAGGGGGTTTTTTTAAACCCATTTAAATGGTAGATGACATAAAACGGCAGGTTAGCCAAATCTGTAGTCATTTATGGGTGAGTTTCCCCTCTTCTGGCTTTTTTTTTTAGGATAGAAAGGAAACATATGGACCTAAGTTTTTAAATGCTATTATTAGGCCAATATATAAGCATGGTGGTAATTATGTGGAGTTTTCTCTGAAGAAAAACCCACAAACAAATACTAGAATTCAGGTAAATTAACTTTGATTACCATGCCAATAAAAATGCTTATATTAAACACAAAGATTTCTCTGTCTTAAGAATAAAAAGTCAGAAGAAAAAATTCTGCCAATGAATGTTTCATGACTTCTAAATGGATACATTTTCCAATGTGCACTAGAAAGTTAATATGTTCTCAGAAGATTTCTTTAATTTAGTTGTTGCTAATTTATTCACACTAATACAGGAAAAAAATACTGCAAAATTTTTCATAACAAAAAACTGTGCATATCTCTGTGTTTTAGCTGGCATGTGGTTCTACACAGATGGTTTGGGGCTTTCTTTGCTGCAAAACAGATGGGCCTCCACTGTCCCTTACCAATCAAAGGAGAACTTGAAAATATAGGAATATCTTTACTTCCATTGTGTCCTGTAATTCAAGAAATTAAATGCCTAAATATATAAATATGACTTCCTGTGTAAAATGATAGAATATCATATGTTTAATTTAAATTATTTGTCTATATTTAATGTGAAAACTGTTGGATGGTAGTGGTTTTCTTCCAAACAATAACTAAATATTACAAAAAGTATTGACTAGCATCAGAGCTATCGCTGTTAATCTTAGCTGTGTGATATTGTTGTATTTGTACTTTGCTGATACTGTTTAAATTTATTTTAGATGTGATACGATGTCATTCAAAATAATTACCAACTTAAGAGAGCAGCTTGTTGACAGATCAGCTTTTATTATTTTGTTCACATACTGCACTGTATGACAGTAGCACAGACATTTATAGCATGAATATCAACTAACTTTGTTTTGTTCTATAAGCATTTACAATGGGAAGAAGAGTGTATTTGGGGCATTTTCTCCTAGTAACACACCATTTCCTGCCTCATTTTGGGGAACTGAGATGAGGCATCAAAAAGTACTCCTGTGACTGGAATTAAAAGTCCCAGAGGATAGTGAGGGAATTAGTCTGAGGGACTGATTCACCTTGAAATCCAAACACTGCCAGTGCCGGAGGAATATATTTACTGATCATCGTATTACAAACGATGTAGACCATGGCCCTGAGTTTTCAATACAGCTGCCACTTATCCCACAATTCCTGTCACCATTGCAGGTTTTACCACTTTCTGGCTAAATGTTCTGAGGAAATACTCTCTGGAAAATGTTTTGTGATACAGCTCATAATAACTTTATGCCATGCTTCTAAAACTCCACAAAACTAGATGAGTCTGCACATAGGCTCAAAAATCTTCTGCCTTAGATCTGGCTGCAGTGTGTCAGTCAAAATGCATAGACATTATAATGCTAAAATATATTATATCAGTTTAATAAGATACTATTCCTCTATACTTTAGCATATGGCCATACAATGCTTTTGTGCACGTGACCATTTAATGATGTTATGTCATCTCAGTGATAGGCAGAGAAAAGTTTCCGAGTTACATACTTGGAAACATTCTTGGGTTACTTTTTTCTTTCTTTTTTTTTTTTTTAAGTGAGCTTTCTTTCAGCTATAGAAAATGAAGATAGTTATTTCAGAGCATTACGTTAAGGTAATATATGTATTATAATGGTCCATGAATTATAACAGCATATCATTTCTATCTGTGCCTTGAAAATTACAAACCTAGTACCACTTAAGTTCATTAATGATGTACATTTTTATCATCAAGTAGCCTTGTGTGGGAAGGAGTCACATCTTGCTGCATCTAACAGAGGAAAAAGGGACAAGTCAACCAACTTGTTGGAAAGTACGCTGATTTTGTTGAATGCATGGAACACTAAGCAACAGAACATCTTTTCTTTTCCTCTCCAATACTATTTATAGTTTAACTTTTATTTGGTACACGTTGTGAAGAATATATTTTAACAGCAGACTTAGAGCTGGCTGCAATACACCATCTCCTCTTGTGTAGGTGCAGAAAAGCTTCTAATTGCAGGTGATGTTGTTCTTTTTAGTCAATCTGCTGGAGTTATTTTTTAATTGTGATTTAAAAGGGGAAAAGGAACAGATTAAATTGTCATATCACAATGTCAGAATAGCTCTTTGAGACCCTATACCTATTAACAATATTTGAGCAATTATACACATGAAGGTATAAAAATTAATTTGGTCATGCCAGACATTCAGATTCAGGAACAATGTACTCCAGTTCATGGCTGAGGGTAGGAGACACTATGATACAGAGGAAATATGAATTGCTATACAGTCCACTTTTCACGTGAACTCTGCAGTGACAGTGGGAATGGTTTTGAGAGTCTTTCCGTAGCCTTTCTGAATGCAAACATTGCATTCAGGATGAATGTAGTAGACTACCTGAATGGAGAAGGACTGCACAGTGAGAGAAGCAGGAAGGATGAGGATTCCATAGTCACGTAACTACGGTCATAAGCCAACAAGGTTATTATACCTGTAGTGTGGTGTGTTTCACTCTTCGATGGGACTTTATCACTCTTCAGCAGCCTTTTTTGAGGACTGGAGGAGGACCAGTGATGGCTGCCAAAGGGAATTTGTCTAGCCTTCCTTGCAGAAAAGCTAACCAAGAACAGGTATTTGAGGAAGGATGGGGGTAAAGTCCATGTGGCTTGTGGAAATTTGGGGGATAGAGAAAAGGAACTGCCTTTTCTTGTCAATTCTTTAGGTAAAAGTGACGTATAGTCCATTTAATCTGTCCCACTTTTTAATACACATACGTTAATAACCCTCTTAATACTAACTAGGTATAGTTTCATTCCTCAAAAGTAGATTTTTTTTAAGAAGTAGAAATGCTTAAACTGTGCTCATTGACTATGCAGTAATCAAATTCATGAAAGTCTTCATGTAGTACACAACAGTATTAATTATATACAAGTGAGTGGAGTACAGCTGAACTACTGACTCTTTTTTAGGACTCTCCTTGACACTTGGGTTTTGATGCTTTTTAGACTAAAATTCTTTTGCTTAGTTCATATGTTATAAAGGTATAAATTTTTTTTTCTCTAAATCACAGCAAGAAATGCAGGGATGTACTGAATATTTTAGAAAATAAATAAAATTACTAGAATTTTTAATATCAACCTTTTGGAATATGTTTAAAATTACGAATGGCAGGGAAATTTCATTTTTAAAAAATCAGATAGAATTAAAGCAAGTGTCATTTCCTCCCATTTTTAGTTTATTTGCCTTTCACAAAACCCTGTAAAGAAACATTTTGTCAACTAATTTATTAAATTTGACTTGTGACTCAAAGTGTTAAAACAAAGGATGTTTTTTCAGCACATGTAACACAAGAGGTTTTTGCAGCAGAGTTTCAGAACTCTTTCTTGGTAAGAAACCTTATCTAATCCTGTTTCATCCTTTAAAACTGCCTACACACTAATCTCAAGGGAAAAATGTAATACTTTGCAACAAAGGGAATATAGCCCTTTCAGCTTGAATAGAGGAATTGTTAGGACACCATGTGAGGTATGAATAACATTATAATGCTGTCTTTTACTTTGCAAAGGAAAAAAAAGTCTTCTCTTGCAACCAAATGATTAGACCTTCTTCCTTGGGTTAAATTTTTTGACCCGTGTTATATCCCAAGACACCTATTTTACTGTTGTATTTGGGTCTTCTACCTCTTGTGAAGTAAACACTGAGCAAATATAAGTAAACAGTTTGTTTTAGCTGAAGATAGAAAGGCACTATTTAATTGAGTTTTGATGATAGACGTGCTCCAAATGGTGCAAACATCTTTGACATGGTAAAATAATATTGTCTTATGGCATGTGTAACACTACATAAAGAATATTAGTTTAGCGCTTTCTGGGTTTACAGCGTTTAAGTGAGAAATGACAAAAGAAAACCAAATGATCTAATGTGGAGAAGAACAAATAAAATTGGATAACTTAGTTCTTTAATAATAAGAATAAACATTAATTTTCCTTATCAATTTAAGAGTAGCATTTGAATTTGTACTCAAATAACCTTTTTCTTATCTTTTTTCACATCTTAGAATTGTGTATGTTATCTTTTTCTAATCGTGTCCAATATGTTGTTTCTACATTTTAGATTGCTCCATCCTTTTAAAAAATACATGTGTGAGCTTATAAGATATATTTACTAAAGAGAAGGTTTTTCTTATCGTGGTACAGATACAATTTAGCATTCTCTCTAATTTACTGTACACTTTGTCTTCATACAATATATGTAGTTTGTACCTAATATGCTGTATTAATTGTAAATATTATGGCCTTTATATTTGGTCATGATAAAACATAGAATACTGTAGTAAATAGAGCTGTAAACTATTTTTTTCCCCAAACATAATATTCTAATAATGCAGTTTTGGAGAAACAGCAATGGGGTTACCAACTAGATTATACTGAATCTATCTCTCTGCTATACTGAAATAATAATTACTTCTGTCGTCTTGTTTCCATGAACCAATATGTGGTCAATGGCAAAAGTTACTTGTTGCTGTGAGAAGACAGAATATTAAATTCTGAGATCACATGTAACTGATTATTGAAGTGATGGAACGATTTCCTTAAACGCAATTTGAAATTAAATACCAATCCTGAACTCATCTGTAAGGGTTTCCAGTTCTTACAAGTTTCACCTGGATGGTGTGGATTGTCCTGCAACCATGCCAGAACAAATTGTATTTTTCCAGTTCTTTTAATTCAGCTTACATTTAAATGCAGAAGAAAACCTCCAAGATTATTATTTCTTTTTATCACATTGCATTGCAGTAAATTAAAACTTGTGGATATATGCAAAAATCTTTCTGATTGGTTGCTTTTAAACAAATTATTTCCATAAAATAGAATGTCCTGTTGAGAATTTAACTCACTGTCTTTAATACTTCTCATGGTCACAGGCTGCAAACTCAGTCTTGCTGAGATGTATAACAATGAACGAGACATTTAAACTCTTGATGTCCTAATGTTTCCCATTAAAGGCACTCATTTCAGATGAAGGATAAGAAGCTCTACAAAACAGTGTCGTTTTCTTTAAAAAAAAAAACATGAACTGTGGCAGTACTGGGTGCTTTATTTGCTTATATATCTTAAGCACTTCCTTCTCTATAAAGAGTCATCTTTTTTTCTGTTTTAAGCAAGTTATTCTTGACTGTGCCAAGAATTGTGATCAGTTGGGAAGCCATCCTGGTTTAAATTCTTTTAAAGATAAAAGATCTAGTAAAAGTTAACAGACCTGTTAACATTTCCTGCCCTGCTTCTTGTGGAATTATTGTATCTGTATGAAGTGTATTCAAAATGCTACCATTCTGATTTGTTGCATTTTGTACAGACTTTATCCTTACCTAGTGGGTTATTTAAAATGAAAGCAATGAAACATCAGACCCACAGTTGTTGCAGATAGGGTAGTATGGTCTCATTTATTTCAAAGCAATTATGTACATACTTAGCCATGTTAAAGGTGTACTCAGCTTAATTAACAAAAAAAGAGGGAAACATACAAGTACTAACTACAGTCTTTTGTACCAGCAAGTGCAAAATACCCTTTCAAATCAGATTCAAACCCTAGAAGTCACAATCTAAAACTGGGGAATTAGACCGTACTACAGTAGTTTCCAGCCTATGGTGACAGGAGAAAATTACCAAACTTCTTAAACACATTTTCTCCATTTTCAGTGCAAATTGCCTATATATGTGCACTTCCCACAAAAAAAGAGTAGTGATTAAGACTTTTCACTCTTAGTTGAGGTGTTTCTTGCTACTGAATAAACAAAGGAATTTTAAACATAAAATGGTAGTCTCCTTTATTTTGTTGATTACTGTCAATAATATTGACTCTTCCAAATTTTTTGTCACAGAAGAATAGTGCAAAGCCTACTAAGATTGTAATAAATACAGGTAATTAAAATAACAAGGGAGTCAGGCATGAAAAAGTTTATCTCAGTAAAATTGTACTAATTAATATATATTCCTCTGCATTATCTTTGAGTTGCCTTTGACCTGTTATATCTACAATAACAGACACACAAAAAAACCCAACAAAACAACCCAGAAGATCCATGGTCATCACACCTTTCTTTGTACTTGCACAGCTGCATGGACAGCAGTTACAATATTTCTTTCATGATTTTCAAAAACACACTGCAGATGAGATGATTGCTAGAGATTTGTCTCTTCTCTTGAAGTTCTATGAACTAGCTCACACCACGTTACACAAGAAAGGACTGAGTCCCTTTATGCAGGACTCCTATATTTTCTGGGAGATGATTAAAAGTTATTCTCCATCAAACACGTTTCTAAAGCATTCTTATCTCATGAATCTGGGTGACACTAAAGAAAGTGAATTTGGTTAAACTGGGATTACCAAGAGCTGGTAGGCAGTCTGCATGACTGGAATGTTATAATCACAGATGTCCAGATGGATTAGAAAAAGGTCTCTAAAGATGTCACTTTATATTGGGCACCATCCACAGACAACAGTCTCAATTAATAGCATATATATGTATTCAGGCTTATTCCACAAATCTGGGATAAATTATGAGGGAGGATGACGTGGAGGAAAAGATAACATAGAAATATATAAAAGTAGATCGGCAAATTTTAAGAAGCAATTCTCGATGGCAAAAAAAAGTAATTCTATAACCAAAACTGAAAGTAACTTTGGCTAATATTTATTATGTGTGCTGAAATATCTATGTTGATTTATGAATTATCAATAAGAGAGCAAATGGAAAATAAATGGAATTAAGTGCAATTAATGTAAATTACAAGTCAAAAGGTGAAAAAAATTATGAAAGGAGCTAAAGACATCATGGAAGGTTCCATGCCTGGCATGGTTTCCTGCAGTATGAGGATTAAAAGAATGCTAGTAACAAAATACACTATAGTAAAGCTGCAAACATACTACTAGATTTTGCTGATTAAAATAGTAAGACCACAGAAAGTATTTAAATTTATATTTCTAATGGTTTGGAAACTAGCTGACACATTTTTTTCATAAAGCAATAATGAAGTATTTCTCTTCTGTTCTGCTCAACATTGCTAGAAGTTGTGACCTGCTGTTTACAAACAGAAAAGGACTGGTGGGAGATGTGGTCAGAGGCCATTTTGGGCTTAGCAAACATGAAATGATAGAATTCTCAATTCTTGGTGAAGTAAGGATGAGGGTCAGCAAAACCACTACCATGGACTTCCAGAGGACAGACTTCAGCCTGTTCAGGACACTGGCTGAGAGAGTCCCTTGGGAGACCATCCTGAAGGGCAAAGGGGTCCAGGAAGGCTGGACAGTCTTCAAGAAGGAAGTCTTAAAGGCACAGGAGCAGGCGGTCCCCATGTGCTGTAAGATGAGATGGAAGAAGAACTTTGGAAGAAGGGGCAAGCAACTCAAGAAGAATACAAGGATCTCATTAGGTCATGCAGAGAGAAAATTAGGAAGGCAAACGCCCAGCTAGAACTTAATCTGGCCACGGTCATAAATGATAACAAAAAATGTTTTTACACATATATTAACAACAAAAAGAGAGCCAAGGAGAATCTCCACCTTTTACTGGATGTGGGGGGGGAACACTGTCACCAAGGATGAGGAAAAGGTTGAGGTACTTAATGCTGCCTTTGCCTCAGTCTTTAATAGCCAGACCAGGTATCTGCAGGGTATTCAGCTCCCTGAGATGGAAGATGGGGATGTAAAGCAGATTAAACTCCACATAGTCCAGGCGGAAGTAGTTAAGGACCTGCTATGCCACCTGGACTCCCAGAAGTCTATGAGACCTGAAGGAATCCACCCAAGACGTCTGAGGGGGCTGGCGGAGGAGCTTGCCAAGCCACTCCATCATTTATCAGCAGTCCTGATTAACAGGGAGGTCCCAGAAGACTGGATGCTTGCCGATGTGACACCCATCTACAAGGAGGGCCAGAAGGAGGATTCCGGGAACTACAGGCCTGTCAGCTTGACCTCAGTACTAGTGAAGATTATGGAGCGGTTCCTCTTAAAGGCGCTCACA